>NC_142282.1:16934815-17149815 GCF_052056855.1 Sturnus vulgaris
CCATGGGATGGGATGTGATGGGATGGGATGCCTGGGATGGGATCTCTGGGATTGGATGGGATGGGATGGGATGGGATGAGATGGGATAGGATGGGATCCCTGAGATGGGATGGGATGGGATGGGATGGGATGGGATGGGATGGGATGGGATGGGATGTGATCCCTGGGATGGGATGGGATGGGATGGGATGGGATGGGATGGGATGGGATCCCTGAGATGGGATGGGATCCCTGGGATGGGATCACTGGGATGTGATGGGATGTGATGGGATGGGATGGAATGGGATGGAATGGGATGGGATGGGATAGGATGGGATGGGATGGGATGGGATCCCTGGGATGGGATGGGATCCCTGGTATGGGGTCCCTGGGCTGGGATGGGATGGGATCCCTACGATGGGATGGGATCCCTGGGATGGGATGGGATGGGATGGGATGGGATGGGATGGAATGGGATGGGATGGGATCCCTGGGATGGGATCCCTGGGATGGGATTGGATGGAATGGGATGGGATGGGATGGGATCCTTGGGATGGGATGGGATGGGATCCCTGGGATGGGGTGGGATGCCTGGGATGCGGTCCCTTGGATGGGATGGGATGGGATCCCGGCGATGGGATGGGATGGGATGGGATCCCTGGGATGGGATCCCTGGGATGGGATGGTATGGTATGGTATGGGATGGGATGGGATGGGATGGGATGGGATGGGATTGGATGGGATGAGATGGGATAGGATGGGATCCATGGGATGGGATGGGATGGGATGGGATGGGATCCCTGGGATGGGATGGGATCCCTGGGATGGGATCCCTGGGATGGGATCTCTGGAATGGGATGGGATGGGATGGGACGGGATGGGATGGGATGGGATGGGATGGGATCCCTGCGATGAAATGGGATGCGATTGGATGCCTGGGATTGGATGGGATGGCATCCCTGGGTTGGGATCCCTGGAATGTGATCCCTCGTATGGGATGGCATCCCTGGAATGGGATGGAATCCCTGGAATGGGATCCCTGGGATGGGATGGGATACCTGGGATGGGATCCCTGGGATTGATGGGATGGGATGGGATGGGATGGGATGGGATGGGATGGGATGGGATGGGATGGGATGGGATCCCTGGGATGGGAGGGGATCCCTGGGATGGGATGGGATGGGATGCGATGGGATGGGATGGGATGGGATGGGATGGGATGGGATGGGGTGGGATGGGATGTGTTGGGATGGGAGGGTATCCCTGGGATGGGATGGGATGGGATCCATGGGGGGGGATGTGATGGGATGGGATGGGATCCCTGGGATGGGATGGGATCCCTGGGATGGGATCCCTGGGATGGGAATGGATGGGATGGGATAGGATGGGATGGGATGGGATGGGATGGGATGGGATGGGATGGGATGGGATGGGATCCCTGGGATGGGATCCCTGGGATAGGATCCCTGGGATGGGATGGGATCCCTGGGATTGGATGGGATCCCAGGTTTGGGATCGGATCCCTGGGATGGGATCCCTGGAATGGGATCCCTGGAATGAGATGTGATCCCTGGAATGGGATGGGATGGGATGGGATGGGATGGGATGGGATGGGATGGGATCCCTGGGATGGGTTGGGATCCCTGGGATGGGATGGGATCCAAGGGTAGGGATAGGTTCGGGTGGGATGGGAACCCTGGGATGGGATGGGATGGGATCCCTGCGATGGGATCACTGGAATGGTATCCCTGGGATGGGATGGTGTCTTGAGTTTGAGTTGCCAATTTGAATAAACTTATTTTTCTTGTTGTGTGACAGAACCAGGAGCAAAAGAGCATGGCAGGCCTAAAACTTGAGAGAGTATAATAGAAAATTTATTAACGACACAAACAAAAAGAGAGGAGAAAAAAAAATTTCAGAATAAGATTTTTTAGATCACTTCTTCCCTCCCTCTCCCAATCTTCATAACAAAACAAACATATAACAAATACTTCGGTCAGTGCCCAATTTAGTCTTTTTCAGTTCACTTCTGGAGAGAGAAGCCTCTTCTTGTTGAAGTTGTAGGGATTTTTCCCACAAGAAGGAAAAAGACAGTTCTCTTGTGGTTTTATCTTTCACGATTTGCATCCGCCCGGGAACCTGCAACCGTGACGCTCCTCCCACCTCTACAGCTGTCCCAAAGTTGTAGATGTGGGCCATGTCTGCTCCATGGGGTATTACTTTTAAGAATGAAATGTTCAACCGCAAAGATTCTCTCTGTCCTTTTTTCTCTGCTCAGGCTTTATCTTCAGAAAACCAAAATCCCCTTCTTTTCTCAGGACAGAAATTCTCAACACAGGTGCTCTTTAGTCAAATCATCTATTAAATGGAACATTTTCATCCCCCCATGTCTCTTTCCATGGTTTATAGGAATATTCAGTACATCAGTTCATTCTGTCAGGAAAATTAATCCACAAACACCAGAGGTTTATGTCCAAAAAGGAGACAGAGGAGTCCTTTTTGCTTTATTCGAATAAAGGGAGAGGCCATGGGACATTCCCCTGGGATCTCTCAAATTTTCGGAGGACGCAGCCTCCTTTTTATCCTATTTTCCCGGCCGCATTTCCCTCTCTCTTTCCCCATTGGCTTAGGTACTTGAGAGGCACAGACTTCCCGGAACGCCTGATACCTGAAATTCCCCTCTAATGTATAACCCTCCCTTTTAATTTTTAATTCTTATAGAATTCATAGTTTTCCCCCCGTTGCTTCTTTCATCTTTCGATATCCAATTTCATTTATCAGCAGCCCTACAGTTTGTTTGTAAAGGCAAATATCTCTTTCCATTCATCAATCAGTGGAATCCATCCCATTGTTTCTTTTATCTCTCAGTGCTAGCCTTATCTATAGGCTGATCCACAACTCATTTGTAAAGACAAATTTAACATTCCTCTCAATTCCTACAATTTCACAAAAAGATTTTCAGCCATTTCAGCATCTTCTCATTCTCTTTCCATCTTAAAAACTTAGCTCTTACATCACTGACTTCAGAAATCTTCTTATTCCCTTTCATATTCAAAGGAAAGGCTGGAGGCTTTGCAAATCTTATCTGAACACTAAAGAGTTAAAGTTTAACACAACTACAAGAGTTGGGCCAGGCTCAGGCTGTGCTGGGGGGGGGCAGCCGAGGTGTTAATCAGCCTTTCTGGGGCTGGGCTGCAGCCCCACCCTGCTCATGGCCACCCAGGCAGGCCCGGCCCGTCCGGCAGCAGCAAGAGTCGGCCTCCCTCCACGCCAGAGCCGCAGGCCCATGGAGGAGGAAGCCGTGAAGGTCTTATCACACAACTTTTTCTCCCCCTGGCCATCGGGTCCCCCTCGTTGGCAAACGGGGCCCAAGCGGCCTCCTGAGCCTCCCCCCCCCCCCCCGCACGGGGGAGAGGGAAGCTCGGGTTGGTGTTACCTGCTCAGCCGCCGGAAGACAAAGAGAGTCAGTTCCGGACCACCCCCCTCAAAATGTGTGCTCACGGAGCGAACCAACCCCCTCTAATTGGCTGTTGCAGGTATCCCAACCCCCAGAGAGGAAACTCCCTTAGGAAGAATCTCCCCTGAGTCTCCTCTTCCTAAGTCAACCCAAAACAGATGGGATCCCTGGGATGGGATGGAATCCCTGGGATGGGATGGAATGGAATGGGATGGAATGGCATGGGATCCCTGGGATGCGATGGGATCCCTGGGATGGGATCGCTGGGATGGGATGGGATCCCTGGGATGGGATGGGATCCCTGGGATGGGATGGGATGGGATAGGTTGGGATGGGATGGGATCCCTGGGATGGGATGGGATGTGATCCCTGGGATGGGATGGTATGGGATGGGATGGGATGGGATGAGATGGGATAGTGTTGCGTTCCCTAGATACATTGTAAATGGTACATCCCGTGACCCCTACTGTGCCCTGTATCTTGGTCCCTCTCCCCTCCTGGCCACACAGAGCTGGCTGGGATCCAATTTCTCCCCGCCCCCCCTTTCCGGACCCTAGAAAAGGTCAGGACCCGCTGACCTCGCTCTCTTTCCCGCATTTTTTTCCCCCACTCTTTTCCCGCATCTCTTTTTTCCCCAGATCTCTTATCCCGCTCTTTCTTTTTCCCCCCTTTTTTCTCTTCCCCCGTTCTCTTTTCCCCCCCCACGCTTTTACCCTGTTCTTCCCCCTCTTTTCTCTCCCTTCCCCCGCTCTTTTCCCTTCCCTTTTCACTCACTACCCACGAGAAATAAACCTGTAACTTTATCAGGGGAAAGAGCCTCTTTTGATATCTTATCTACGTCTTTGTGGCTAAGGCCCAGAGGAATATCACCCCAACACCTTGAGAGGAATGTTAAATTTGTCTTTACAAATGAGTTGTGGATCAGCCTATAGATAAGGCTAGCACTGAGAGATAAAAGAAACAATGGGATGGATTCCACTGATTGATGAATGGAAAGAGATATTTGCCTTTACAAACAAACTGTAGGGCTGCTGATAAATGAAATTGGATATCGAAAGATGAAAGAAGCAACGGGGGGAAAACTATGAATTCTATAAGAATTAAAAATTAAAAGGGAGGGTTATACATTAGAGGGGAATTTCAGGTATCCGGCGTTCCGGGAAGTCTGTGCCTCTCAAGTACCTAAGCCAATGGGGAAAGAGAGAGGGAAATGCGGCCGGGAAAATAGGATAAAAAGGAGGCTGCGTCCTCCGAAAATTTGAGAGATCCCAGGGGAATGTCCCATGGCCTCTCCCTTTATTCGAATAAAGCAAAAAGGACTCCTCTGTCTCCTTTTTGGACATAAACCTCTGGTGTTTGTGGATTAATTTTCCTGACAATTTGGGGGCTCGTCCGGGATCTTTCCACCGTCCGGGGCGGCGGGCGGCGAGCGGAGCTGAAGGCGCGCCTCACCCAGTTTCGGTGATCAGCTCCCCTTGGTGCCGGCCGGCACCGGGCGATTGATTGGGTTCCCGAGACTGTCCAGGAGACAGACGAGTGGCGGACCAGGGGGGTCCGTGAAGAGTCCGCAGGGAAGGACTACTGAAAATCTCACCGGTGAGTAAAATGGGATCTTCGGGGAGCAAACCTGGGAGGGCACCCATGGAGGGTAGCACAGGTAAACCTGGGAGGGCACCCATGGAGGGTAGCACAGGTAAAACGGGGCACCCAGAGAGGGTTGGAAAGGTAAAGCCGCGAAGGGGCCCCGGCAAATGGGATGACGATCCCATAATACCCCCGGAGAGTCCCTTGGGGAGAATGCTGAGGTCTTGGGACAGATTGTATATTCACCCAGAAGTAACTATGGAAATTATGGTAAAATATTGTTATTTTGTGTGGCCAGAGTATAAGCTGGCAAGGGGACTTATATGGCCACCTTATGGAACAGATAAAATTGATTTGTGTAGAATTTTGTGGAGGTATCTAGAGGAGAATTGGAAAGGATGGATTGAAAGGGAATGTGGATTAATATGGGTCAGACAAGAAACAAGAGTAATTTATGTGTTAAAAAAAAAAGGAGAAGAGGAAAAAGAGGAGGAAGAGGAAAGTGGTGAGGATTGGGATGTTTTTCAGCACCTTCCCCCGTCTTGTCCTCCAGTGTTGCCAGCTGCAGGTCGTCTGTATCCTCAACTTTCAGAGCAAGGGGATCAGGAAAATGTTATTCCTACAGCCCCACCTGAAAAGGATAATGGTGTAGGGGGAGGGGAGCAGCATGTTGTATCACCCCCCAGAACTAGAAGAGGAACTCAGTTTAGGGCATCAGAAGCCCCCCAAGAGACAGGGGTACACCAGATGCCACTCCGTCAAGTTCCTTTGGGGGGTCAAGGGGGAGGATTTGGGTTTGTAATTGTACCACTCACTACCCAGGATATAAGAGGGTTGAAAAAAGAATTACCCCCATATTTGGATGATCCCATAGGGGTGGGGGAAAAGATAGAGGAATATTTGGGAAATGCGGATTATACATGGAAGGATTGGGATTTTCTTTTGGGAATTTTGTTTGGGTCATCAGAGAAACGAATGATTTTGCAGAAAGCTCGGCAGCTGTGGGAGGATGAACACCCACAAGCAGCAGGGGGGGCTGGACCCAATGCACCTACGGTGGATGATGCCATCCCCCAGGCAGACCCCCAGTGGGACCCAAATAACCAGGCCAGTCTGGCTCGCCTTCGCGATTACCGTGCTTATTTGATCAGGGCAATCAAGTCAGCGGCTCCCAGAACTAACAACATAGCTAAGGCTATGTCGTTAGAGCAGGAGAAACAGGAAAGCCCCTCTCATTGGTTGGAGAGGATTAGGGATGCCTTGAGGAAGCACGGGGGGATGGATCCTGAAGGGCCAGCCTTTAACACATTGCTTAAAGTACAATTTGTTACTAAAGCCTGGCCTGATATACGGAAAGGAGTACAGAAAGATGAGGAGTGGCAGAATAAGCCTCTAGAGGAATTGGTTAGAAAAACACAGCAGATATATGTAAGAAGGGATGAGGAAAAGGCAAAAGCTAAAGCAAAGATGATGGCAGAGTTTTTGCAGCCCCAGAGGAGTAAACCGCAGGGTCCAAGGGGTCCCCAGGGACAGAGGGGACGGGGTCGGCCACAAGGAAGGGGCAGAGGGATTCCCTCCTCGGCAGGGGACAGCCGACCCAAACAGCGGCTGGGGAAGAACCAGTGTGCTATCTGCAGGGCAGAAGGGCATTGGAAAAACGAGTGTCCGCAAAAACAGCTGGACCCTCAGGAGGAGGAAGTCCAGAGGATAATGGAAATGGATTGTTAGGGGTGTCAGGGGCTCCTATTATACCAAGGACCCACCACTCAGGAGCCCTTGATAACTTTTAAGGTGGGTCCGGATCGAGAGGAGGTGTGTTTTTTGGTAGACACGGGGGCCTCTCGGTCCACCTTAAATTTTATACCTAAGGGGGGGAAATTGTCAAAAAGATCCTTGGTTATTCAAGGAGTAAGCGGGAAGGATGAGCGAGTGCATTTTATTCAACCGCTGTTAATAGATGTGGGGGACAGATTTGAACTGCATGAATTCTTGTTTGTTCCTAATTGTGATTGTAATTTACTGGGAAGAGATTTGATGGCTAGAATGGGAATGCAAATTAGCATTGTAAGAAGTGACACGGAGTCCGAAACTGTGATATCTTTGTGTAAAATGTCTGAAAAGGCTTATGCTAAAATAAATCCGGAAGTATGGGCAGCTCCAGGGAAATATGGGAAACTGGACATAGAGCCTCTCCAAATTACTTTGAAGCAACCAGGACAAGTGGTGTCTAAAAAGCAATACCCTCTTTCAAGGGAGGGAAAGAAGGGGTTACAGCCTGTTATTGAGTCCCTGCTAAAAGCAGGTCTTTTAGAGCCGTGTATGTCTCCCTATAACACTCCTATCCTGCCGGTTAAGAAACCAGATGGAACCTACAGAATGGTGCAGGATTTAAGAATAATAAATGAGATTGTCAAACCAAGGCATCCCACAGTTCCAGATCCATACACAATCCTAAATCAAATCCCTTCTTCACATCAGTATTATTCTGTACTGGATTTGAAGGATGCTTTCTGGGGGTGTCCAATCACAGAAGATAGTAAACAGTATTTTGCTTTTGAGTGGGAACAGGAGGAAGGAGGGAAAATGATAAAACAACAATTGACATGGACAGTACTCCCTCAAGGATATACAGAGTCACCAGTTCTGTTTGGGCAAGCTTTGCAGAAAATATTAAGAGAGTTTACTCCACCCTTAGGAGTCAAGTTGTTGCAGTATGTAGATGATTTGCTCTTATCAGGGGAACAGGAAAAGGTGGTTGAAGAGGCTACTGTAAAGCTGCTTAATTTTCTTGCAAAAAAGGGACTTAGAGTATCCAAAAAGAAAGCACAGTTAGTAGAAAAGAAGGTCAAATATTTGGGACACATTCTGTCCGAAGGGTTACGGTGTATTGATCCAGAAAGGATACAAGGGATTTTACAGGTACCATTACCCCAAACTAAAAAGGAGTTACGGCAGTTTTTAGGGTTGGTGGGGTACTGTAGAGCATGGATCGAGGATTTTTCTGTGGTGGCCAGACCTTTATATAACTTTTTAACTCAAAACAGTCCTAATGTTGTGGTATGGACACCAGAAGGAGAGAAAAGCTTTAAGAAATTAAAAGACAAATTGGTTAAGGCCCCAGTCTTGGCTCTTCCAGACGCAGAAAAAGAATTTCAGCTCTATGTGGATGTCAAACAGGGTCATGCTAAAGGAATTTTGGTACAAGAGCATGGGGGAACACGAAGGCCTGTTGCCTATTTTTCTAAGTTGTTAGACCCGGTGGCCAGAGGCTGGCCCCATTGTCTGCAGAACTGTGCAGCCACAGCTCTGATGGTGGCTGAGGCCCGAAAGCTGACAAGGGGAGGGTATCTCATTGTTAAAGTCCCACATCAGATTAAAGCTTTGTTAACTGAGAGAGCCTCTAAGTGGATGACGAGTGCTCGATTATTACAGTATGAATCTTGTTTAATGGAACAGGAGGATTTAGAATTTAAAGGTGGGGAAATTTTTAATCCAGCCTCTTATTTAAATGGCCCTGGAGAAAAGGGGGGCCAGGAAGAAATCCATGATTGTATCCAGGTTATAGACCTCCAGACACGGGCTAGGGAAGATCTACGGGATATTCCCTGGCCTGAGGGAGAGAATGTGTTCATTGATGGGTCCTCCAAAGTGGTAGAAGGGAAACGATTTACAGGATACTCTATCGTGAATGGGAAGCAATTAAGGGAAGGGGGGAGGTTACCAGCCACTTGGTCAGCTCAGACAGCAGAGCTGTACGCGCTTGTGAGAGCCTGTGAATTATACCAGGACAAGACAGTAAATATATTTACTGATTCTAAATATGCATATGGGGTAATACATGCATTTGGAAAACTATGGGAAGAAAGAGGTTTATTAAGCTGCAGAGGAAAGACATTAGCTCACGAGAACTTAATCTCTCGCCTATTGGAGGCAGTGAATTTACCAAAAAAGGTGGCGATAATCCACATTAAGGGGCATCAGGCAGGATGGTCGGAGGAGGCAATAGGAAACCGACTGGCTGATGAAGAAGCTCGCAAAGCTGCATTGTTGCCAGAAGTCTCTAAGATCCTGCCTATGCTCCCAGTAACTGCACCGCTGCCAGAGAAACTCTCTTTTCCACCAGAGGAACTTGAGATAATTAAAAAGAGTGGGGCAGAGAAAAGAGAAAATAATTGGTTTACAAAGGATGGTAAGCAGTGGATACCAAAAGCTCTAGCCTTACAATTGTTAAAACAGCTTCATGAAGGGAGTCATTGGGGCTCCCGAGGACTGGCAGAAGCCTTCCTCAAAATGTACGCTGCTGTTGGTCTCTTTAGCCTGGCAAAGCGAGCCACTGAAGGCTGTTTGACTTGTGCTAAAACCAACAACAAAGTTACAAAGAAACTGGCCAGGGGAGGGAGGCGTTGGGCAGTACGTCCCTTCCAGAGATGCCAGGTGGATTTTACTGAAATGCCTCGAGTGGCAAGATTTAAATATCTTCTGGTAATAGTATGTCAATTAACCGGGTGGCCAGAAGCATTTCCAACTGTGTCAGCAACTACAGGATCAGTTGTTAAAATATTTTTGGAACAAATAATTCCAAGATATGGGATGGTGGAAGCAATAGATTCAGATAGGGGAACTCATTTTACAGGAAAAATTCTTCAAGGAGTTATGACTGCTTTAGGGATACAGTGGAACCTCCATACCCCCTGGCATCCACAAAGTTCAGGCCAGGTTGAGAGAATGAATGGAGAAATAAAGAAACATCTCCTAAAGCTGGTGATAGAAACTAAAATGCCATGGGTACGGCTCCTGCCCCTGGCTTTAGCAAGGATAAGAGCCAGACCCAGGGGAGATATTCAGTTATCTCCCTTTGAATTGATGTTTGGAATTCCTTACCCTTGTAATTCTCAGCCTAGTGGGGGGATAGAGATAAGTGATGTGTATTTAAAACAATATGTGGCTCGGATACTGTCTCTTGTGAAATCTCTTCGACAGGAAGCTCAGCTGGCACAGACCCTGCCTTTGGACTTTGCTGTTCACAACATCCAACCGGGAGACTGGGTCCTAGTTAAGGAGTGGAAAGAAGCACCACTGGTGGCGAAGTGGCGTGGACCTTTCCAGGTGTTGCTGACCACAGAAACAGCCGTCAAGACAGCTGAACACGGGTGGACCCATCACACTCGGGTCAAGGTCTCTGCAGCCCCAGAGATTTGGACATCTCAGCTGGAGGAGAAGGACGGGAAGCCGCGACTGACACTCCGCAGGAGTGGACTGGAGCAGTAGCCAGTGCGTCGACATCGGGGGAAGCCTCGTGTGCCCACCCACAGAGTGCCTGCTAAAATAGTCTGTGTGGGCATCCCTCCTCTCAGATCTCCAGTCACTGGGGGCCAACCCTTGCTGTCATTGTTTTCTTTATGTTAAGCCGTTTCTGTGCCTTCGCTCGCCACAGGTGGTGTGAAAGACAAAGTGAAAGTAAAAATTAAGTTAGGAAATTAGATTACACAATCAGAATGTTTCTCTTAATAATGTTACCTTTATATTATCAGTTAGGTTGGGGCCAAGAATGGGAAAATAATTTTTTGACCTTAGGAGAAGAAGTAGCAAAAACCTTTAACCTTAGCAATTGTTGGGTCTGTGGAGGGCCAGGGGGATCTGAAAACTGGCCATGGGTGGCCAGCCCAGTTGAACCTAAATGGTGGATTAGCACCCTGAGTGAGGTCCGTAATGGAACAGGATTTTGGGAGGAAGAAGGAAGTCCATGGCGGCTTCATTCTTCTGAAAGAGGCACTTACTGTCTAAATAGGACAGGAAGGATAAACATGGGAAAAAGCGTTTGTGACTGGACTTTATCTTTAGGTTTAGATTGTTGGACACCCAACTGCCTTCCTTATGATTGTTCCAGATATCAAGGCAGATGGAATCAAACGCATGTTAAGCTCACAAATGGTAGCTGGGTAAAGTGCTCCTATCATAATTACCAGAAAGATTTAAAAGGCTGTAAAGCAGTGGGGAAGGATAAGTTTTTTGACCCCTTATTTTTAAGCTGTCCCCGAGATAATTCCACAAGTAGCACACATGTTATCCGTGACTACCAGTGGAAATGGCAACATCGAAATGGAACTCGAACCCTTTTTAATAGGTTCTGGTCCAAATCTAACAAAACAGATCTGGGATGTAACTGCAGGTGGAAACCTCATGTGGGAGCTTGGAAATGCAACTACTGTGATTCTTATGGTGGGGCGACCATTGTTGGGGGACCACTGGGCCCAGGGAGTAAGCTGTATTTTGACTCTCCAATTGACCATGAAAATTGGGACGGTCCCTTTGCCAATGGGACCTGGGCTTTAAAGGGGCATTACTGGATTTGTGGCCAACATGCATATCGCAGGTTACCCCCAAACTGGTCAGGAATATGTTATGTGGGGTATATCAGACCACTGTTCTTTCTGCTACCACAGGTTCAGGGAAATCACTTAGGAATCAAGGTATATGATGATCTAATTAGAGAAAAGCGGTCAATTGATGTATCCCTGGCTGGAGGGAGCACCCAAAGATGGGGTGATGATGAATGGCCACCTGAACGAATCATACAACACTACGGACCAGCCACTTGGAATCCTAATGAATTAATATCAGGTGCCAGAGAACCCATTTATAATCTAAACCGGATAATTAGGTTACAAGCTGTCTTTGAAATAGTAAGTAACCAGACAGCTACAGCTCTTGACCTTCTTGCTGACCAGGCTACTCAGATGAGAACTGCAATATTTCAACACCGGATGGTATTAGACTATTTATTAGCAGAAGAAGGGGGAGTGTGTGGCAAATTTAACGACTCAAACTGCTGTTTGCAAATAGATGACAATGGAAAGGTGGTGAAGCAAATAGCAAAAGAAATAAGAAAATTAGCTCATGTGCCAGTCCAAACATGGAAAGGATGGGAATGGGACATGTTTTCTTGGCTACCTGGTGGACTATGGGTTAAACAACTACTTTTTTTTCTCTTATGTGCTGTAGCAACTCTAATATTTTTACCATGCATGATCCCTTGCTTAGTACAACTTATTCAACATGTGATCAAAGGGATGCAGGTAATAGCCACGCCTACTGATCCAGAGATGGTTACAAAAGGACAGAAATTGATGTCACTCCAAATAATTACAAAACCAAAAAGAACTCAGGAACAAGAAATTAAGTCAATGATAGCTAAAGTTTGTAAAGACAATTATTAAACAAATAAAAGAGGAGGGATTGAGAGGAATGTTAAATTTGTCTTTACAAATGAGTTGTGGATCAGCCTATAGATAAGGCTAGCACTGAGAGATAAAAGAAACAATGGGATGGATTCCACTGATTGATGAATGGAAAGAGATATTTGCCTTTACAAACAAACTGTAGGGCTGCTGATAAATGAAATTGGATATCGAAAGATGAAAGAAGCAACGGGGGGAAAACTATGAATTCTATAAGAATTAAAAATTAAAAGGGAGGGTTATACATTAGAGGGGAATTTCAGGTATCCGGCGTTCCGGGAAGTCTGTGCCTCTCAAGTACCTAAGCCAATGGGGAAAGAGAGAGGGAAATGCGGCCGGGAAAATAGGATAAAAAGGAGGCTGCGTCCTCCGAAAATTTGAGAGATCCCAGGGGAATGTCCCATGGCCTCTCCCTTTATTCGAATAAAGCAAAAAGGACTCCTCTGTCTCCTTTTTGGACATAAACCTCTGGTGTTTGTGGATTAATTTTCCTGACAACCTGAGCTAGACCGGTGGAAGGTGAAAGACTCTGTAATAGGCCGGAAAAAGCCGTAACAGGATAGGATGGGATCCATGGGATGGGACGTGATGGGATGGGATGGGATCCCTGGGATGGGATGGGTTCCCTGGGATGGGATCCCTGGGATGGGATCCCTGAGATGGGATGGGATCCCAGGGATGGGATGTGATCCCTTTGATGAGATGGAATCCCTGGGATGGGATCCCTGGGATGGGATGGGATCCGTGGGATGGCATGGGATCCCTGGGATGGGCGAGCTCCGGCCACAAGACATTCTCGTCCTGGCAACGGATCTCTGCGAAGGGCGTAGGCGAAAAGCTTTCGTTTTCAATTCGAACTGCGAGAGAGGCAGACTGTTGCACGGAGCTCGGAGAACAAAGGTGCACGCCCTAGGCGGGCTTGGGCAGAAGCAGCGTTCTCGAGCTCTTGGCTGCCGGCACACTGCTGGCTATGTGGCGCCCCTTCAGCGGCTCCTGAACGTCGGAGATGGAAAGCGGCGCCAGGCGTGGGCACGGGCGAGGGCGGTGAACGAAGCGGCACAAGAGCCGTGCTTGTGTGCACCACGTTAGAGGCTACTAGGAGAGGAAGGTGGTTGACTCTCGCTTGCCTTCCCAAGTGCCCTTAGCAGTCGGAAAGAACAAGCTGAAGCACTGCTGCTTGTGCTGCTCCTTGCTTCCCTTGCAGCCCGCTGGGAAAGCATTGGCGGTCACTTCTAGGCGCCGAGTTGCACCGACACAGCACCACGCTATGTGCCGCGGAGAAGAGAAATCCAGAGTGCAGCGAGGAGCTGGACGTGGCTTACGTGCAGTAAATAGAAAGTGAACCTAGGCACAGCCTCTTCAATCTGGCCGCCTCTGCTCTGGTAGCAACTTTTGCAAGTCGGCAGAGAGAGCCGCGAGTATGTAGAACGGAGGGCAGCGAGACGCCGTGTGTTATGCGCCCTTTCAGGGCTGCTGCCAGGGGGCTACTTTAAGAACGCCTTGTTCTTCTTCCTCGCGTCCTTCTCGCTTCGCTCTAGCTGCATGGAGTACAGCACAGCGAAGGAGTGAGGACGGGCACTGCCCCAGCTTTTGCCCTGGCGTGCAACGGCTGTGTGCTGCTTTTCCAAGCAGCAAGAGCACTGAGAAGTGAAAGCGATTGTAAAGGAGCCACGTTACAGGCTACTAGGAGAGGAAGGTGGTTGACTCTGGCTTGCCTTCGCAGGTGCCCTTAACAGTCGGAAGGAGCTGAACTGCAGCGGTCAGTTTCAGCTGTGCCCAACAGCGTGCTCTCAGTTCTGCGGACAAGCATGCCTTGTTGCCTTGGCTCCGAGTGCAAAGTCCCTAGCGAGCACTCACTCAGTGCAATGCACCCAGAAAGACGCTCTCGCTCGTCTTTCAAGGAGCGATTCCTAACAGCAGAAGCAGCAGAGGCACAAACTGCATGACGAGAAGGGACAAGGTAGAACACGTCTCTGTCCTGGCACATTTTCGTGTGCGATACGTCCCTCCGGGTCTTCGGTCCTTGCGAAGCTCTATGTACTGCGAGCGCTGCTACTTGCAGCTGAGAAGGACCGTGGGGCTAGCAGCGAATTCGGAGAGCGCTAAGCACGTAGTCAAGAAGCGAGACGTGTCCCTGCAATGCGGTGCTAAGAGCAGCTTCCTCGCGGCGGGCGCGAGCTCCGGCTACAAGTCATTCTCGTCCTGGCAACGGATCTCTGCGAAGTGCGTAGGCGAAAAGCTTTCGTTTTCCATTCGAACTGCGAGAGAGGCAGACTGTTGCACGGAGTTCTGAGAACAAAGGTGCACGCCCGAGGCGGGCTTGAGCAGAAGCAGCGTTCTCGAGCTCTTGGCTGCCGGCACACTGCTGGCTGTGGGGCGCCTCTGCAGCGGCTTCTGGCCGCCGGCAAGTGAAAGCGGCGCCAGGCGTGGGCGAGGGCGAGGGCGGTGAACGAAGCGGCACAAGAGCCGTGCTTGTGTGCACCACGTTAGAGGCTACTAGGAGAGGAAGGTGGTTGACTCTCGCTTGCCTTCCCAAGTGCCCTTAGCAGTAGGAAAGAGCAAGCTGAAGCACTGCTGATTGTGCTGCTCCTTGGTTCCCTTGCAGCCCGCTGGGAAAGCATTGGCGGTCACTTCTAGGCGCCGAGTTGCACACACACAGCACAACGCTAAGTGCCGCGGAGAAGGGAAATCCAGAGTGCAGCGAGGAGCTGGACGTGGCTTACGTGCAGTAAGGGGAAGGTGAACCTAGGCACTGCCTCTTCAATCCGGCCGCCTCTGCTCTGGTAGCAACTTTTGCAAGTCGGCAGAGAGAGCCGCGAGTATGTAGAACGGAGGGCAGCGAGACGCCGTGTGTTATGCGCCCTTTCAGGGCTGCTGCCAGGGGGCTACTTTAAGAACGCCTTTTTCTTCCTCGCGTCCTTCTCGCTTCGCTTCAGCTGCTCCCTGGGATGGGATGGGATCCCTGGGATGGGATGGGATGGGATCCCTGGGATGGCATGGGATCCCTGGGATGGCATGGGATCCCTGGGATGAGATCGAATGGGATGGGATGGGATCCCGGGGATGGGATGGGATCCCTGGGATGGGATCCCTGGGATGGGATCGGTGGGATGGGATGGGATCCTTCGGATGGGATGGGATCCCTGGGATGAGATGGGATGGGATAAGATCCCTGGGATGGGATGGGATCCTTGGGATGGGATGGGATGGGATCCCTGGGATGGCATGGGATCCCTGGGATGGCATGGGATCCCTGGGATGAGATCGAATGGGATGGGATGGGATCCCTGGGATGGGATGGGATCCCTGGGATGGGATCCGTGGGATGGGATCCGTGGGATGGGATGGGATCCCTGGGATGAGATGGGATGGGATAAGATCCCTGGGATGGGATGGGATCCTTGGGATGGGATGGGATGGGATCCCTGGGATGGCATGGGATCGCTGGGATGGCATGGGATCCCTGGGATGGCATGGGATCGCTGGGATGGGATTCCTGGGATGGGATGGGATGGGATCCCTGGGATGGGATGGGATCCCTGGGATGGGATCCCTGGGATGGGATGGGATCCCTGGGATGGGATCCCTGGGATTGGATGGGATCCCTGGGATGAGATGGGGTGGGATGGGAACTCTGGGATGGGATCCCTGGGATGGGATCCGATGGGATCCCTGTGATAGGATGTGATCCCTGGGATGGGATGCCTGGGATGGGATGTGATGGGATGGGATGGGATGGCATGGGATCCCTGGGATGCGATGGGATCCCAGGGATGGGGTCGCTGGGATGGGATGGGATGGGATGGGATGGGATGGGATGGGATGGGATGGGATGGGATGGGATGGGATGGGATGGGATGAGATGGGATAGGATGGGATCCATGGGATGGGACGTGATGGGATGGGATGGGTTGGGATGGGATCCATGGGATGGGATCCCTGAGATGGGCTGGGATCCCTGGGATGGGATGGGATCCCTGGGATGGGATGGGATCCCTGGGATGGGATGGGATCCCTGGGATGGGATCCCTGGGATTGGATGGGATCCCTGGGATGAGATGGGGTGGGATGGGAACTCTGGGATGGGATCCCTGGGATGGGATCCGATGGGATCCCTGTGATAGGATGTGATCCCTGGGATGGGATGCCTGGGATGGGATGTGATGGGATGGGATGGGATGGGATGGCATGGGATCCCTGGGATGCGATGGGATCCCTGGGATGGGATCGCTGGGATGGGATGGGATCCCTGGGATGGGATGGGATGGGATAGGTTGGGATGGGATGGGATCCCTGAGAT
Organism: Sturnus vulgaris; assembly: GCF_052056855.1. Lineage (NCBI taxonomy): Eukaryota > Metazoa > Chordata > Aves > Passeriformes > Sturnidae > Sturnus > Sturnus vulgaris. Next base: position 16,951,374 of record NC_142282.1, read on the forward strand.
GGGATGGGATGGGATGGGATGGGATGAGATGGGATAGGATGGGATCCATGGGATGGGACGTGATGGGATGGGATGGGTTGGGATGGGATCCATGGGATGGGATCCCTGAGATGGGCTGGGATCCCTGGGATGGGATGGGATCCCTGGGATGGGATGGAATCCCTGGGATGGGATCCCGGGGATGGGATTCAATCCCTGGGATGGGATCCCTGGGATGGGATGGGATGGGATGGGATGGGATCCCTGGGATGGCATGGGATCCCTGGGATGGCATGGGATGGGATCGGATGGGATGGGATGGGATGGGATGGAATGGGATGGGATGGGATGGGATTGGTTGGGATGGGATGCCATCCCTGGGATGGGATGGGATGGGATCCCTGGGTTGGGATGGGATACATGGGATGGGATGGGATGGGATGGGATGGGATGGGATGGGATGGGATCCCTGGGATGGGATCCCTGAGATGGGATGTGATCCCTGGGATGGGATGGAATCCCTGGGATGGTATGGAATCCCTGGGATGGGATCCCGGGCATGGGATGGGATCCCAGGTATGGGATCCCTGGGATGGGATGGGATGGGAGGGGATGGGATGGGATGGGATCCCTGGGATGGGATGGGATGGGATCCCTGGGATGGGATGGGATGGGATGGGATGGGTTGGACTGGGATGGGATCTATGGGATGGGATGGGATGGGATGGGATGGGATGGGATGGGATGGGATGGGATGAGACAGGATCGCTGGGATTGGATCTCTGGGATGAGATGGGATCCCTGGGATGGGATCCCTGGGATGGGATGGGATCCCTGGGATGTTATGGGATCCGTGGGATGTGATGGGATGGGATTCCTGGGATGGGAATGGGTGGGATGGGATTGGATGGGATCCCTGTGATGGGATGGTATCCCTGGGATGGGATTGGTTGGGATTGGATCCCTGCGCTGGGATGGGATGTGATGGTATCCCTGGGATGGGATACCTGGGATGGGATCGCATGGAATTGGATGGGATGGGCTGGCTTCCCTGGGATGGGATGGGATGCGATGGGATGGGATCCCTGGGATGGGATCGGATGGGATGGGATGGGATCCCTGGGATGGCATGGGATGGGATCCCTGGGATGGGATGGGATCCCTGGGATGGGATGGATTCCATGGGATGGGATTTTTGGGATGGGATCCCTGGGATGGGATGGGATGGGATGGGATAGGATAAGATCGCTGGGATTGGATCCCTGGGATGGGATCCCTGGGATGGGATGGGATGGAATGGGATGGGATGGGAGGGGATGGGATCCCTGGGATGGGATGGGTTCCCTGGGATGGGATCCGTGGGATGGGATGATATCCCTCAGATGGGATTGGATCCCTGGAATGGGTTCCCTGGGATGGGATGGGATGGGATGGGATGGGATGGGATGGGATGGGATGGGATCCCTGGGTTGGGATGGATTCCATGGGATGGGATTTTTGGGATGGGATCCCTGGGATGGGATGGGATGGGATGGGATGGGATGGGATGGGATGGGATGGGATAGGATCGCTGGGATTGGATCCCTGGAATGAGATGGTATCCCTGGGATGGGATGGCATCCCTGAGATGTTATCCCTGAGATGGAATGGAATCCATGGGATGGGATGGGATGGGATGTGATGGGATGGGATGGGATGGGATGGGATGGGATGGGATGGGAGGGGATGGGATCCCTGGGATGGGATGGGTTCCCTGGGATGGGATCCCTGGGATGGGATGGGTTGGGATGGGATGGAATGGGATGGGATGTGATGGGATGGGATCCCTGGGATGGGATGGGTTCCCTGGGATGGGATCCGTGGGATGGGATGGGATCCATGGGATGGGATGGGTTGGGATGGGTTGGGAAACCTGGGATGGGATGTTGTGGGATCCCTGGGGTGAGATTGGATGGGATTGGATCCCTGGGATGGGATGAGATGGGATCCCAGGGATGGGATCCCTGGGATGTGATCCCTTGTATGGGATGGAATCCCTGGGATGGGATGGAATCCCTGGGATGGGGTCCCGGGGATGGGATGGGATCCCTGGGATGGGATCCCTGGCATGGGATGGGGTGGGATGGGATGGGATGGGATCCCTGGGATGGGATCCCTGGGATGGGATGTGATGGGTCGGGATGGGATGGGGTGGGAAGGGATGGGATGGGGTGGGAAGGGATGGGATGGGCTACAGTGGGATGGGATGGGATGGGATGGGATGGGTTGGGATGGGTTGGGGTGGGATGGGATTGGATGGGCTACAATGGGATGGGATGGGATGGGATCGATGGGATGGGATGGGATGGGATGGGATGGGATGGGATGGGATGGGATGGGATGCGATGGGCTAGGATCGCTGGGATTGGATCCCTGGGGTGAGATGGGAACCCTGGGATGGGATCCCTGGGATGGGATGGGATGGGATCGGATGGGAAGGGATGGTATCCCTGGGATGGGATGGGATCCCTTGGATGAGATAGGTTGACTGGGATGGGAACAGATGGGACGGCATGGAATGCGATCGGATGGGATGGGATCTCTGGGTTCGGATGGGACCCCTGGGATGGGATGGGATGGGATGTGATGGTATGGGATGGGAAGGGATGGTATCCCTGGGATGGGATGGGATCACTGGGATGGGATGGAATGGGCTGGGATGGGATGGGATGGGATGGGATGGCATGGGATGGAATGGGATGGGTTGGGATGGGATGGGATGGGATAGGATCGCTGGGATTGGATCCCTGGGATGAGATGGTATCCCTGGGATGGGATGGCATCCTTGGGATGTTATCCCTGAGATGGAATGGGATCCATGGGATGGGATGGGATGGGATGGGATGGGATGGGATGGGATGGTTTGGGATGGGATGGGATCCCTGGGTTGGGATGGATTCCATGGGATGGGATTTTTGGGATGGGATCCCTGGGATGGGATGGGATGGGATGGTTTGGGATGGGATGGGATCCCTGGGTTGGGATGGATTCCATGGGATGGGATTTTTGGGATGGGATCCCTGGGATGGGATGGGATGGGATGGGATGGGATAGGATCGCTGGGATTGGATCCCTGGGATGAGATGGGTTGGAATGGGATGGAATGGGATGGGATGTGATGGGATCCCTGGGATGGGATGGGATGGGATGGGATCCCTGGGATGGCATGGGATCCCTGGGATGGCATGGGATCCCTGGGATGAGATCGAATGGGATGGGATGGGATCCCGGGGATGGGATGGGATCCCTGGGATGGGATCCCTGGGATGGGATCGGTGGGATGGGATGGGATCCTTCGGATGGGATGGGATCCCTGGGATGAGATGGGATGGGATAAGATCCCTGGGATGGGATGGGATCCTTGGGATGGGATGGGATGGGATGGGATGGGATGGGATGGGATGGGATGGTTTGGGATGGGATGGGATCCCTGGGTTGGGATGGATTCCATGGGATGGGATTTTTGGGATGGGATCCCTGGGATGGGATGGAATGGGATGGGATAGGATCGCTGGGATTGGATCCCTGGGATGAGATGGGTTGGAATGGGATGGGATGTGATGGGATCCCTGGGATGGGATGGGATGGGATGGGATCCCTGGGATGGGATCCCTGGGATGGGATGGGATGGGTTGGGCTGGGATGGGATCTCTGGGATGGGATGGTACGGGATGGGATGGGATGGGATGGGATGGGACAGGATGGGATGGGATCCCTCAGATGGGATGGGATCCCTGGAATGGGATCCCTGGGATGGGATGTGATCCCTGAATGTTATCCCTGGGATGGGATGGGATCCCTGGGATGGGATGGCATGGGATGGGATGGGATGGGATGGGATGGAATGGTATGGGATGGGATGGTTTGGGATGGGATGAGATCCCTGGGTTGGGATGGATTCCATGGGATGGGATGGGATGGGATGGGATCGGATGGGATGGGATGGGATGGGATGGGATGGGATAGGATCGCTGGGATTGGATCCCTGGGATGAGATGGGATCCCGGGGATGGGATCCCTGGGATGGGATGGGTTGGGATGGGATGGAATGGGTTGGAATGGGATGGAATGGGATGGGATGTGATGGGATCCCTGGGATGGGATGGGATGGGATGGGATCCCTGGGATGGCATGGGATCCCTGGGATGGCATGGGATCCCTGGGATGAGATCGAATGGGATGGGATGGGATCCCGGGGATGGGATGGGATCCCTGGGATGGGATCCCTGGGATGGGATCGGTGGGATGGGATGGGATCCTTCGGAAGGGATGGGATCCCTGGGATGAGATGGGATGGGATAAGATCCCTGGGATGGGATGGGATCCTTGGGATGGGATGGGATGGGATGGGATGGGATGGGATGGGATGGGATGGGATGGGATGGGATGGGATGGGATGGGATGGTTTGGGATGGGATGGGATCCCTGGGTTGGGATGGATTCCATGGGATGGGATTTTTGGGATGGGATCCCTGGGATGGGATGGAATGGGATGGGATAGGATCGCTGGGATTGGATCCCTGGGATGAGATGGGTTGGAATGGGATGGGATGTGATGGGATCCCTGGGATGGGATGGGATGGGATGGGATCCCTGGGATGGGATCCCTGGGATGGGATGGGATGGGTTGGGCTGGGATGGGATCTCTGGGATGGGATGGTACGGGATGGGATGGGATGGGATGGGATGGGACAGGATGGGATGGGATCCCTCAGATGGGATGGGATCCCTGGAATGGGATCCCTGGGATGGGATGTGATCCCTGAATGTTATCCCTGGGATGGGATGGGATCCCTGGGATGGGATGGCATGGGATGGGATGGGATGGGATGGAATGGTATGGGATGGGATGGTTTGGGATGGGATGAGATCCCTGGGTTGGGATGGATTCCATGGGATGGGATGGGATGGGATGGGATCGGATGGGATGGGATGGGATGGGATGGGATGGGATGGGATGGGATAGGATCGCTGGGATTGGATCCCTGGGATGAGATGGGATCCCGGGGATGGGATCCCTGGGATGGGATGGGTTGGGATGGGATGGAATGGGATGGGATGGGATGTGATGGGATGGGATCCCTGGGATGGGATGGGTTTCCTGGGATGGGATCCGTGGGATGGGATGGGATCCATGGGATGGGATGGGTTGGGATGGGACGGGACGGGATGGGATGGGATGGTATCCCTCAGATGGGATTGGATCCCTGGAATGGGTTCCCTGGGATGGGATGTGATGGGATGGGATGGGATGGGATGGAATGGTATGGGATGGGATGGTTTGGGATGGGATGGGATCCCTGGGTTGGGATGGATTCCATGGGATGGGATTTTTGGGATGGGATCCCTGGGATGGGATGGGATGGGATGGGATGGGATGGGATGGGATGGGATGGGATGCGATGGGCTAGGATCGCTGGGATTGGATCCCTGGGGTGAGATGGGAACCCTGGGATGGGATCCCTGGGATGGGATGGGATGGGATCGGATGGGAAGGGATGGTATCCCTGGGATGGGATGGGATCCCTTGGATGAGATAGGTTGACTGGGATGGGAACAGATGGGACGGCATGGAATGCGATCGGATGGGATGGGATCTCTGGGTTCGGATGGGACCCCTGGGATGGGATGGGATGGGATGTGATGGTATGGGATGGGAAGGGATGGTATCCCTGGGATGGGATGGGATCACTGGGATGGGATGGAATGGGCTGGGATGGGATTGGATGGGATGGGATGGCATGGGATGGAATGGGATGGGTTGGGATGGGATGGGATGGGATAGGATCGCTGGGATTGGATCCCTGGGATGAGATGGTATTCCTGGGATGGGATGGCATCCTTGGGATGTTATCCCTGAGATGGAATGTGATCCATGGGATGGGATGGGATGGGGTGGGATGGGATGGGGTGGGATGGGATGGGATGGGATGGGATGGGATGGTTTGGGATGGGATGGGATCCCTGGGTTGGGATGGATTCCATGGGATGGGATTTTTGGGATGGGATCCCTGGGATGGGATGGGATGGGATGGGATGGGATAGGATCGCTGGGATTGGATCCCTGGGATGAGATGGGTTGGAATGGGATGGAATGGGATGGGATGTGATGGGATCCCTGGGATGGGATGGGATGGGATGGGATGGGATCCCTGGGATGGGATGGGATGGGATGGGATCCCTGGGATGGGATGGGTTGGGCTGGGATGGGATCTCTGGGATGGGATGGTACGGGATGGGATGGGATGGGATGGGACGGGATGGGATGGGATCCCTCAGATGGGATGGGATCCCTGTAATGGGATCCCTGGGATGGGATGTGATCCCTGAATGGTATCCCTGGGATGGGATGGGATCCCTGGGATGGGATGGGATGGGATGGGATGGGATGGGTTCCATGGGATGGGATCCCTGGGTTGGAATGGCATGAGATGGGATGGGATGAGATAGGATGGCTGGGATTGGATCCCTGGGATGAGATGGGATCCCTGGGATGTGATCCCTGGAATGGGATGGGATCCCTGGGATTTTATGGGATCCGTGGGATGTGATGGGATGGGATTCCTGGGATGGGAATGGGTGGGATGGGATGGGATGGGATGGGATCCCTGTGATGGGATGGGATGGTATACCTGGGATGGGATTGCTTGGGATGGGATCCCTGGGATGGGATGGGATGGGTTGGGCTGGGATGGGATCTCTGGGATGGGATGGGATGGGATGGGATGGGACGGGACGGGATGGGATGGGATCCCTCAGATGGGATGGGATCCCTGGAATGGGATCCCTGGGATGGGATGGGATCCCTGGGATGGGATGGGATGGGATGGGATGGGATGGGATGGGTTCCATGGGATGGGATCCCTGGGTTGGAATGGCATGGGATGGGATGGGATGGGATGAGATAGGATGGCTGGGATTGTATTCCTGGGATGAGATGGGATCCCTGGGATGTGATCCCTGGAATGGGATGGGATCCCTGGGATGTTATGGGATCCGTGGGATGTGATGGGATGGGATTCCTGGGATGGGAATGGGTGGGATGGGATGGGATGGGATGGGATCCCTGTGATGGGATGGGATGATATCCGTGGGATGGGATTGGTTGGGATGGGATCCCTGGGATGGGATGGAATACCTGGCATGAGATAGCAGGAATGATATGGGTTGGGATGGGATGGGATGGGATGGGATGGGATGGGATGGGATGGGATGGGATGGGACGGGATGGGATCCCTGCTATGGGATGGGATGGGATCCCTGCGCTGGGATGGGATGGGATGGTATCCCTGGGATGGGATACCTGGGATGGGATGGGATCCCTGGGATGGGATGGGATCCCTGGGATGGGATCCCTGAGATGGGATCCCGGGGATGGGATGGGTTGGGATGGATTGGGAACCGTTGGATGGGATCTTATGGGATCCCTGGGATGAGATGGGATGGGATTGGATCCCTGGGATGGGATGAGATGGGATCCTATGGATGGGATCCCTGGAAGGTGATCCCTGGGATGGGATGGGATCCCTGGGATGGGATGGAATCCCTGGGATGGGATCCCGGGGATGGGATCATTGAGATGGGATCCCTGGGATGGGATGGGATGGGATGTGATGGGATGGGATGGAATGGGATGGGATGGGGGGGGATGGGATTGGTTGGGATGGGATTGGATCCCTTGGATGAGATTCGATCCCTGGGATGGGTTCCCTGGGATGGGATGGGATGGGATGGGATGGCATGGGATGGCATGGCATGGGATGGGATGGCATGGCATGGCATGGGATAGCATGGGATGGGATAGGGTGGGATGGGATGGGTTGGGATGGGATGGGATCCCTGGGATGGGATGGTATCCCTGGGATGGGATGTGATGCCTGGAATGGGATGGGATGGAATGGGATGGGATGGGTTGGGAAACCTGGGATGGGATGTTATGGGATCCCTGGGATGAGATGGGATGGGATTGGATCCCTGGGATGGGATGAGATGGGATCCCAGGGATGGGATCCCTGGGATGTGATCCCTCGTATGGGATGGAATCCCTGGGATGGGATGGAATCCCTGGGATGGGGTCCCGGGGATGGGATGGGATCCCTGGGATGGGATCCCGGGGATGAGATGGGATGGGATGGGATCTCTGGGATGGGATGGGATGGGATGGGATGGGATGGGTTGGGATGGGGTGGGATGGGATTGGATGGGCTACAATGGGATGGGATGGGATGGGATCGATGGGATGGCATAGGATCCCTGGGTTGGGATGGATTCCATGGGATGGGATTTTTGGGATGGGATCCCTGGGATGGGATGGGATGGGATGGGATGGGATAGGATCGCAGGGATTGGATCCCTGGAATGAGATGGGTTGGGATGGGATGGAATGGGATGGGATGTGATGGGATCCCTGGGATGGGATGGGATGGGATGGGATGGGATGGGTTGGGATGGGATCCCTGGGATGGGATGGGATGGGATTCCTGGGATGGGATGGGATGGGATGGGATGGGTTGGGCTGGGATGGGATCTCTGGGATGGGATGGGATGGGATGGGATGGGATGGGATGGGACGGGACGGGATGGGATGGGATCCCTCAGATGGGATGTGATCCCTGGGATGTTATCCCTGGGATGGGATGTGATCCCTGGGATGTTATCCCTGGGATGGGATGGGATGGGTTCCATGGGATGGGATCCCTGGGTTGGAATGGCATGAGATGGGATGGGATGAGATAGGATGGCTGGGATTGGATCCCTGGGATGAGATGGGATCCCTGGGATGTGATCCCTGGAATGGGATGGGATCCCTGGGATGTTATGGGATCCGTGGGATGTGATGGGATGGGATTCCTGGGATGGGAATGGGTGGGATGGGACGGGACGGGATGGGATGGGATCCCTGGGATGAGATGGGATGGGATGGGATCCCTGGGATGGGATGGGAACCCTGGGATGGGATGGGATGGGATGGGATGGGATGGGATCCCTGGGATGTGATCCCTGGAATGGGATGGGATCCCTGGGATGTTATGGGATCCGTGGGATGTGATGGGATGGGATTCCTGGGATGGGAATGGGTGGGATGGGATGGGATGGGATGGGATGGGATGGGATGGGATGGGATCCCTGTGATGGGATGGGATGGTATACCTGGGATGGGATTGGTTGGGATGGGATCCCTGGGATTGGATGGGATGTGATGGGTTGGGCTGGGATGGGATCTCTGGGATGGGATGGGATGGGATGGGATGGGATGGGATGGGATGCGATGGGATGGGACGGGACGGGATGGGATGGGATCCCTCAGATGGGATGGGATCCCTGGAATGGGATCCCTGGGATGGGATGTGAACCCTGGGATGTTATCCCTGGGATGGGATGGGATCCCTGGGATGGGATGGGATGGGATGGGATGGGTTCCATGGGATGGGATCCCTGGGTTGGAATGGCATGGGATGGGATGGGATGGGATGGGATGGGATGGGATGAGATAGGAGGGCTGGGATTGGATCCCTGGGATGAGATGGGATCCCTGGGATGTGATCCCTGGAATGGGATGGGATCCCTGGGATGTTATGGGATCCGTGGGATGTGATGGGATGGGATTCCTGGGATGGGAATGGGTGGGATGGGATGCGATGGGATGGTATCCCTGGGATGGGATTGGTTGGGATGGGATCCCTGGGATGGGATGGAATACCTGGCATGAGATAGCAGGAATGATATGGGATGGGATGGGATGGGATGGGATGGGATGGGACGGGATGGGATCCCTGCTATGGGATGGGATGGGATCCCTGCGCTGGGATGGGATGGGATGGTATCCCTGGGATGGGATACCTGGGATGGGATGAGATCGCAGGTATGGGATCCCTGGGATGGGATGGAATGGGATGGGATCCCTGGGATGGGATGGGATCCCTGGGATGGGATGGGATGGGATGGGATGGGATGGGATGGGATGGGATGGGTTGGGATGGGATGGGATGGGATCCCTGGGATGGGATGGGATGGGATGGGATGGGATGGGAAGGGATGGGATGGGAGGGGATGGGATCCCTGGGATTGGATGCCTGGGATGAGATGGGATCCCTGGGTTGGGATCCCTGAGATGGGATGGGATGGGATGGGATAGGATGGGATCCCTGGGATGTGATGGAATGGGATGGGATCCCTGGGATGGGATGGGATGGGATCCCTGGGATGGGATGGGATCCCTGGGATGGGATCCATGGGATGGGATGGGTTGGGATGGATTGGGAACCGTTGGATGGGATCTTATGGGATCCCTGGGATGAGATGGGATGGGATTGGATCCCTGGGATGGGATGAGATGGGGTCCTAGGGATGGGATCCCTGGAAGGTGATCCCTGGGATGGGATGGGATCCCTGGGATGGGATGGAATCCCTGGGATGGGATCCCGGGGATGGGATCATTGAGATGGGATCCCTGGGATGGGATGGGATGGGATGGGATGGAATGGGATGGGGGGGGATGGGATTGGTTGGGATGGGATTGGATCCCTTGGATGAGATGGGATCCCTGGGATGGGATCCCTGGGATGGGATGGGATGGGATGGGATGGTATGGGATGGGATCCCTGTGATGGGATGGGATGGTATACCTGGGATGGGATTGGTTGGGATGGGATCCCTGGGATTGGATGGGATGTGATGGGTTGGGCTGGGATGGGATCTCTGGGATGGGATGGGATGGGATGGGATGGGATGGGATGGAATGGGATGGGATGCGATGGGATGGGACGGGACGGGATGGGATGGGATCCCTCAGATGGGATGGGATCCCTGGGATGGGATGGGATGGGATGGGATGGGATGGGATGGGATGGAATGGTATGGGATGGGATGGTTTGGGATGGGATGGGATGGGATGGGATGGGATAGGATCGCTGGGATTGGATCCCTGGGATGAGATGGGATCCCGGGGATGGGATCCCTGGGATGGGATGGGTTGGGATGGAATGGAATGGGATGGGATGGGATGTGATGGGATGGGATCCCTGGGATTGGATGGGTTTCCTGGGATGGGATCCGTGGGATGGGATGGGATCCATGGGATGGGATGGGTTGGGATGGGACGGGACGGGATGGGATGTGATGGTATCCCTCAGATGGGATTGGATCCCTGGAATGGGTTCCCTGGGGTGGGATGGGATGGGATGGGATGGGATGGGATGGGATGGAATGGTATGGGATGGGATGGTTTGGGATGGGATGGGATCCCTGGGTTGGGATGGATTCCATGGGATGGGATTTTTGGGATGGGATCCCTGGGATGGGATGGGATGGGATGGGATGGGATAGGATCGCTGGGATTGGATCCCTGGAATGAGATGGTATCCCTGGGATGGGATGGCATCCCTGGGATGTTATCCCTGAGATGGAATGGAATCCATGGGATGGGATGGGATGGGATGTGATGGGATGGGATGGGATGGGATGGGATGGGATGGGATGGGATGGGATGGGATGGGATGGGATGGGATGGGATGGGATGGGAGGGGATGGGATCCCTGGGATGGGATGGGTTCCCTGGGATGGGATCCCTGGGATGGGATGGGATGGGATGGGATCCCTGGGATGGCATGGGATCCCTGGGATGGCATGGGATCCCTGGGATGAGATCGAATGGGATGGGATGGGATCCCGGGGATGGGATGGGATCCCTGGGATGGGATCCCTGGGATGGGATCGGTGGGATGGGATGGGATCCTTCGGATGGGATGGGATCCCTGGGATGAGATGGGATGGGATAAGATCCCTGGGATGGGATGGGATCCTTGGGATGGGATGGGATGGGATCCCTGGGATGGCATGGGATCCCTGGGATGGCATGGGATCCCTGGGATGAGATCGAATGGGATGGGATGGGATCCCTGGGATGGGATGGGATCCCTGGGATGGGATCCGTGGGATGGGATCCGTGGGATGGGATGGGATCCCTGGGATGAGATGGGATGGGATAAGATCCCTGGGATGGGATGGGATCCTTGGGATGGGATGGGATGGGATCCCTGGGATGGCATGGGATCGCTGGGATGGCATGGGATCCCTGGGATGGCATGGGATCGCTGGGATGGGATTCCTGGGATGGGATGGGATGGGATCCCTGGGATGGGATGGGATCCCTGGGATGGGATCCCTGGGATGGGATGGGATCCCTGGGATGGGATCCCTGGGATTGGATGGGATCCCTGGGATGAGATGGGGTGGGATGGGAACTCTGGGATGGGATCCCTGGGATGGGATCCGATGGGATCCCTGTGATAGGATGTGATCCCTGGGATGGGATGCCTGGGATGGGATGTGATGGGATGGGATGGGATGGCATGGGATCCCTGGGATGCGATGGGATCCCAGGGATGGGATCGCTGGGATGGGATGGGATCCCTGGGATGGGATGGGATGGGATAGGTTGGGATGGGATGGGATCCCTGAGATGGGATGAGATGGGATGGGATGGGATGAGATGGGATAGGATGGGATCCATGGGATGGGACGTGATGGGATGGGATGGGTTGGGATGGGATCCATGGGATGGGATTCCTGAGATGGGCTGGGATCCCTGGGATGGGATGGGATCCCTGGGATGGGATGGGATCCCTGGGATGGGATCCCTGGGATTGGATGGGATCCCTGGGATGAGATGGGGTGGGATGGGAACTCTGGGATGGGATCCCTGGGATGGGATCCGATGGGATCCCTGTGATAGGATGTGATCCCTGGGATGGGATGCCTGGGATGGGATGTGATGGGATGGGATGGGATGGGATGGGATGGCATGGGATCCCTGGGATGCGATGGGATCCCTGGGATGGGATCGCTGGGATGGGATGGGATCCCTGGGATGGGATGGGATGGGATAGGTTGGGATGGGATGGGATCCCTGAGATGGGATGGGATGGGATGGGATGGGATGGGATGGGATGGGATGAGATGGGATAGGATGGGATCCATGGGATGGGACGTGATGGGATGGGATGGGTTGGGATGGGATCCATGGGATGGGATCCCTGAGATGGGCTGGGATCCCTGGGATGGGATGGGATCCCTGGGATGGGATGGAATCCCTGGGATGGGATCCCGGGGATGGGATTGAATCCCTGGGATGGGATCCCTGGGATGGGATGGGATGGGATGGGATGGGATCCCTGGGATGGCATGGGATCCCTGGGATGGCATGGGATGGGATCGGATGGGATGGGATGGGATGGAATGGGATGGGATGGGGTGGGATGGGATTGGTTGGGATGGGATGCCATCCCTGGGATGGGATGGGATGGGATCCCTGGGTTGGGATGGGATACATGGGATGGGATGGGATGGGATGGGATCCCTGGGATGGGATCCCTGAGATGGGATGGGATCCCTGGGATGGGATGGAGTCCCTGGGATGGGATGGAATCCCTGGGATGGGATCCCGGGCATGGGATGGGATCCCAGGTATGGGATCCCTGGGATGGGATGGGATGGGAGGGGATGGGATGGGATGGGATCCCTGGGATGGGATGGGATGGGATCCCTGGGATGGGATGGGATGGGTTGGACTGGGATGGGATCTATGGGATGGGATGGGATGGGATGGGATGGGATGGGATGGGATGGGATGGGATGAGACAGGATCGCTGGGATTGGATCTCTGGGATGAGATGGGATCCCTGGGATGGGATCCCTGGGGTGGGATGGGATCCCTGGGATGGGAATGGGTGGGATGGGATTGGATGGGATCCCTGTGATGGGATGGTATCCCTGGGATGGGATTGGTTGGGATGGGATCCCTGCGCTGGGATGGGATGTGATGGTATCCCTGGGATGGGATACCTGGGATGGGATCGCATGGAATTGGATGGGATGGGCTGGCTTCCCTGGGATGGGATGGGATGCGATGGGATGGGATCCCTGGGATGGGATCGGATGGGATGGGATGGGATCCCTGGGATGGCATGGGATGGGATCCCTGGGATGGGATGGGATCCCTGGGATGGGATGGATTCCATGGGATGGGATTTTTGGGATGGGATCCCTGGGATGGGATGGGATGGGATGGGATGGGATAGGATAAGATCGCTGGGATTGGATCCCTGGGATGAGATGGGATCCCTGGGATGGGATCCCTGGGATGGCATGGGATGGAATGGGATGGGATGGGAGGGGATGGGATCCCTGGGATGGGATGGGTTCCCTGGGATGGGATCCGTGGGATGGGATGGTATCCCTCAGATGGGATTGGATCCCTGGAATGGGTTCCCTGGGATGGGATGGGATGGGATGGGATGGGATGGGGTGGGATCCCTGGGATGGGATGGGATGGGATGGGATGGGATGGGATGGGATGGGATGGGATCGGATGGGATCCCTGGGATGGGATTAGATCCCTGGGATGGGATCCCTCGGAAGGGATGGGGTCCCTGGGATGGGATGGGATCCCTTGGATGGGATGGGATTCCTGGAAGTGGATGAGATTGGATTCCTGGGATGGGAATGGATGGGATGGGATGGGATGGGATGGAATGGGATGGGATAGGTTGGGATGGGATGGGATCCCTGGGATGGGATGGGATGCGATCCCTGGGATGAGATGGGATGGGATGGGATGGGATGGGATGGGATGGAATGGGATGGGATCCCTGGGATGGGATGGGTTTCCTGGGATGGGATCCGTGGGATGGGATGGGATCCATGGGATGGGATGGGTTGGGATGGGACGGGACGGGATGGGATGGGATGGTATCCCTCAGATGGGATTGGATCCCTGGAATGGGTTCCCTGGGATGGGATGTGATGGGATGGGATGGGATGGAATGGTATGGGATGGGATGGTTTGGGATGGGATGGGATCCCTGGGTTGGGATGGATTCCATGGGATGGGATTTTTGGGATGGGATCCCTGGGATGGGATGGGATGGGATGGGATGGGATGGGATGGGATGGGATGGGATGGGATGCGATGGGCTAGGATCGCTGGGATTGGATCCCTGGGGTGAGATGGGAACCCTGGGATGGGATCCCTGGGATGGGATGGGATGGGATCGGATGGGAAGGGATGGTATCCCTGGGATGGGATGGGATCCCTTGGATGAGATAGGTTGACTGGGATGGGAACAGATGGGACGGCATGGAATGCGATCGGATGGGATGGGATCTCTGGGTTCGGATGGGACCCCTGGGATGGGATGGGATGGGATGTGATGGTATGGGATGGGAAGGGATGGTATCCCTGGGATGGGATGGGATCACTGGGATGGGATGGAATGGGCTGGGATGGGATTGGATGGGATGGGATGGCATGGGATGGAATGGGATGGGTTGGGATGGGATGGGATGGGATAGGATCGCTGGGATTGGATCCCTGGGATGAGATGGTATTCCTGGGATGGGATGGCATCCTTGGGATGTTATCCCTGAGATGGAATGTGATCCATGGGATGGGATGGGATGGGATGGGATGGGATGGGATGGGATGGGATGGGATGGGATGGGATGGGATGGGATGGGATGGGATGGGATGGGATGGGATGGGATGGTTTGGGATGGGATGGGATCCCTGCGTTGGGATGGATTCCATGGGATGGGATTTTTGGGATGGGATCCCTGGGATGGGATGGGATGGGATGGGATGGGATGGGATAGGATCGCTGGGATTGTATTCCTGGGATGAGATGGGTTGGAATGGGATGGAATGGGATGGGATGTGATGGGATCCCTGGGATGGGATGGGATGGGATCCCTGGGATGGGATGGGATGGGATCCCTGGGATGGGATGGGATGGGATGGGATCCCTGGGATGGGATGGGTTGGGCTGGGATGGGATCTCTGGGATGGGATGGGATCCCTGGGATGGGATGGGATGGGATGGGATGGGATGGGATGGGATGGGTTCCATGGGATGGGATCCCTGGGTTGGAATGGCATGAGATGGGATGGGATGAGATAGGATGGCTGGGATTGGATCCCTGGGATGAGATGGGATCCCTGGGATGTGATCCCTGGAATGGGATGGGATCCCTGGGATGTTATGGGATCCGTGGGATGTGATGGGATGGGATGGGATGGGATGGGATGGGATGGGATGGGACGGGAAGGGATGGGATCCCTCATATGGGATGGGATCCCTGTAATGGGATCCCTGGGATGGGATGTGATCCCTGAATGGGATCCCTGGGATGAGATGGGATGGGATTGGATCCCTGGGATGGGATGAGATGGGATCCCAGGGATGGGATCCCTGGGATGTGATCCCTCGTATGGGATGGAATCCCTGGGATGGGATGGAATCCCTGGGATGGGGTCCCGGGGATGGGATGGGATCCCTGGGATGGGATCCCGGGGATGAGATGGGATGGGATGGGATCTCTGGGATGGGATGGGATGGGATGGGATGGGATGGGATGGGATGGGATGGGTTGGGATGGGGTGGGATGGGATTGGATGGGCTACAATGGGATGGGATGGGATGGGATGGGATCGATGGGATGGCATAGGATCCCTGGGTTGGGATGGATTCCATGGGATGGGATTTTTGGGATGGGATCCCTGGGATGGGATGGGATGGGATGGGATGGGATGGGATGGGATAGGATCGCTGGGATTGGATCCCTGGAATGAGATGGGTTGGGATGGGATGGAATGGGATGGGATGTGATGGGATCCCTGGGATGGGATGGGATGGGATGGGATGGGATGGGATGGGATGGGATCCCTGGGATGGGATGGGATGGGATTCCTGGGATGGGATGGGATGGGATGGGATGGGTTGGGCTGGGATGGGATCTCTGGGATGGGATGGGATGGGATGGGATGGGATGGGACGGGACGGGATGGGATGGGATCCCTCAGATGGGATGTGATCCCTGGGATGTTATCCCTGGGATGGGATGTGATCCCTGGGATGTTATCCCTGGGATGGGATGGGATGGGTTCCATGGGATGGGATCCCTGGGTTGGAATGGCATGAGATGGGATGGGATGAGATAGGATGGCTGGGATTGGATCCCTGGGATGAGATGGGATCCCTGGGATGTGATCCCTGGAATGGGATGGGATCCCTGGGATGTTATGGGATCCGTGGGATGTGATGGGATGGGATTCCTGGGATGGGAATGGGTGGGATGGGATGGGATGGGATGGGATGGGATGGGATGGGATCCCTGTGATGGGATGGGATGGTATACCTGGGATGGGATTGGTTGGGATGGGATCCCTGGGATTGGATGGGATGTGATGGGTTGGGCTGGGATGGGATCTCTGGGATGGGATGGGATGGGATGCGATGGGATGGGACGGGACGGGATGGGATGGGATCCCTGGGATGAGATGGGATGGGATGGGATCCCTGGGATGGGATGGGAACCCTGGGATGGGATGGGATGGGATGGGATGGGATGGGATGGGATCCCTGGGATGTGATCCCTGGAATGGGATGGGATCCCTGGGATGTTATGGGATCCGTGGGATGTGATGGGATGGGATTCCTGGGATGGGAATGGGTGGGATGGGATGGGATGGGATGGGATCCCTGTGATGGGATGGGATGGTATACCTGGGATGGGATTGCTTGGGATGGGATCCCTGGGATGGGATGGGATGGGTTGGGCTGGGATGGGATCTCTGGGATGGGATGGGATGGGATGGGATGGGACGGGGCGGGACGGGATGGGATGGGATCCCTCAGATGGGATGGGATCCCTGGAATGGGATCCCTGGGATGGGATGGGATCCCTGGGATGGGATGGGATGGGATGGGATGGGTTCCATGGGATGGGATCCCTGGGTTGGAATGGCATGGGATGGGATGGGATGGGATGAGATAGGATGGCTGGGATTGTATTCCTGGGATGAGATGGGATCCCTGGGATGTGATCCCTGGAATGGGATGGGATCCCTGGGATGTTATGGGATCCGTGGGATGTGATGGGATGGGATTCCTGGGATGGGAATGGGTGGGATGGGATGGGATGGGATGGGATGGGATGGGATGGGATGGGATCCCTGTGATGGGATGGGATGGTATACCTGGGATGGGATTGGTTGGGGTGGGATCCCTGGGATTGGATGGGATGTGATGGGTTGGGCTGGGATGGGATCTCTGGGATGGGATGGGATGGGATGGGATGGGATGCGATGGGATGGGACGGGACGGGATGGGATGGGATCCCTCAGATGGGATGGGATCCCTGGAATGGGATCCCTGGGGTGGGATGTGAACCCTGGGATGTTATCCCTGGGATGGGATGGGATCCCTGGGATGGGATGGGATGGGATGGGATGGGTTCCATGGGATGGGATCCCTGGGTTGGAATGGCATGGGATGGGATGGGATGGGATGGGATGGGATGGGATGGGATGAGATAGGAGGGCTGGGATTGGATCCCTGGGATGAGATGGGATCCCTGGGATGTGATCCCTGGAATGGGATGGGATCCCTGGGATGTTATGGGATCCGTGGGATGTGATGGGATGGGATTCCTGGGATGGGAATGGGTGGGATGGGATGCGATGGGATGGTATCCCTGGGATGGGATTGGTTGGGATGGGATCCCTGGGATGGGATGGAATACCTGGCATGAGATAGCAGGAATGATATGGGATGGGATGGGATGGGATGGGATGGGATGGGATGGGATGGGATGGGATGGGATGGGATGGGATGGGATGGGATGGGACGGGATGGGATCCCTGCTATGGGATGGGATGGGATCCCTGCGCTGGGATGGGATGGGATGGTATCCCTGGGATGGGATACCTGGGATGGGATGAGATCGCAGGTATGGGATCCCTGGGATGGGATGGAATGGGATGGGATCCCTGGGATGGGATGGGATCCCTGGGATGGGATGGGATGGGATGGGATGGGATGGGATGGGATGGGATGGGATGGGTTGGGATGGGATGGGATGGGATGGGATCCCTGGGATGGGATGGGATGGGATGGGATGGGATGGGATGGGATGGGAAGGGATGGGATGGGAGGGGATGGGATCCCTGGGATTGGATGCCTGGGATGAGATGGGATCCCTGGGTTGGGATCCCTGAGATGGGATGGGATGGGATGGGATAGGATGGGATCCCTGGGATGTGATGGAATGGGATGGGATCCCTGGGATGGGATGGGATGGGATCCCTGGGATGGGATGGGATCCCTGGGATGGGATCCATGGGATGGGATGGGTTGGGATGGATTGGGAACCGTTGGATGGGATCTTATGGGATCCCTGGGATGAGATGGGATGGGATTGGATCCCTGGGATGGGATGAGATGGGGTCCTAGGGATGGGATCCCTGGAAGGTGATCCCTGGGATGGGATGGGATCCCTGGGATGGGATGGAATCCCTGGGATGGGATCCCGGGGATGGGATCATTGAGATGGGATCCCTGGGATGGGATGGGATGGGATGGGATGGAATGGGATGGGGGGGGATGGGATTGGTTGGGATGGGATTGGATCCCTTGGATGAGATGGGATCCCTGGGATGGGATCCCTGGGATGGGATGGGATGGGATGGGATGGGATGGGATGGGATGGTATGGGATGGGATGCCTGTGATGGGATGGGATACCTGGGATGGGATTGGTTGGGATGGGATCCCTGGGATTGGATGGGATGTGATGGGTTGGGCTGGGATGGGATCTCTGGGATGGGATGGGATGCGATGGGATGGGATGGAATGGGATGGGATGCGATGGGATGGGACGGGACGGGATGGGATGGGATCCCTCAGATGGGATGGGATCCCTGGGATGGGATGGGATGGGATGGGATGGGATGGGATGGGATGGGATGGGATGGGATGGAATGGTATGGGATGGGATGGTTTGGGATGGGATGGGATGGGATGGGATGGGATAGGATCGCTGGGATTGGATCCCTGGGATGAGATGGGATCCCGGGGATGGGATCCCTGGGATGGGATGGGTTGGTATGGGATGGAATGGGATGGGATGGGATGTGATGGGATGGGATCCCTGGGATGGGATGGGTTTCCTGGGATGGGATCCGTGGGATGGGATGGGATCCATGGGATGGGATGGGTTGGGATGGGACGGGACGGGATGGGATGTGATGGTATCCCTCAGATGGGATTGGATCCCTGGAATGGGTTCCCTGGGATGGGATGGGATGGGATGGGATGGGATGGGATGGGATGGGATGGGATGGGATGGAATGGTATGGGATGGGATGGTTTGGGATGGGATGGGATCCCTGGGTTGGGATGGATTCCATGGGATGGGATTTTTGGGATGGGATCCCTGGGATGGGATGGGATGGGATGGGATGGGATGGGATGGGATAGGATAGGATCGCTGGGATTGGATCCCTGGAATGAGATGGTATCCCTGGGATGGGATGGCATCCCTGGGATGTTATCCCTGAGATGGAATGGAATCCATGGGATGGGATGGGATGGGATGTGATGGGATGGGATGCGATGGGATGGGATGGGATGGGATGGGATGGGATGGGAGGGGATGGGATCCCTGGGATGGGATGGGTTTCCTGGGATGGGATCCCTGGGATGGGATGGGTTGGGATGGGATGGAATGGGATGGGATGGGATGTGATGGGATGGGATCCCTGGGATGGGATGGGTTCCCTGGGATGGGATCCGTGGGATGGGATGGGTTGGGATGGGTTGGGAAACCTGGGATGGGATGTTGTGGGATCCCTGGGATGAGATTGGATGGGATTGGATCCCTGGGATGGGATGAGATGGGATCCCAGGGATGGGATCCCTGGGATGTGATCCCTCGTATGGGATGGAATCCCTGGGATGGGATGGAATCCCTGGGATGGGGTCCCGGGGATGGGATGGGATCCCTGGGATGGGATCCCTGGCATGGGATGGGGTGGGATGGGATGGGATGGGATTCCTGGGATGGGATCCCTGGGATGGGATGTGATGGGACGGGATGGGATGGGGTGGGAAGGGATGGGATGGGGTGGGAAGGGATGGGATGGGCTACAGTGGGATGGGATGGGATGGGATGGGTTGGGATGGGTTGGGGTGGGATGGGATTGGATGGGCTACAATGGGATGGGATGGGATCGATGGGATGGGATGGGATGGGATGGGATGGGATGGGATGGGATGGGATGGGATGGGATGCGATGGGCTAGGATCGCTGGGATTGGATCCCTGGGGTGAGATGGGAACCCTGGGATGGGATCCCTGGGATGGGATGGGATGGGATCGGATGGGAAGGGATGGTATCCCTGGGATGGGATGGGATCACTGGGATGGGATGGAATGGGCTGGGATGGGATGGGATGGGATGGCATGGGATGGAATGGGATGGGTTGGGATGGGATGGGATGGGATAGGATCGCTGGGATTGGATCCCTGGGATGAGATGGTATCCCTGGGATGGGATGGCATCCTTGGGATGTTATCCCTGAGATGGAATGTGATCCATGGGATGGGATGGGATGGGATGGGATGGGATGGGATGGGATGGGATGGGATGGGATGGGATGGGATGGGATGGTTTGGGATGGGATGGGATCCCTGGGTTGGGATGGATTCCATGGGATGGGATTTTTGGGATGGGATCCCTGGGATGGGATGGGATGGGATGGGATGGGATGGGATGGGATGGGATGGGATAGGATCGCTGGGATTGGATCCCTGGGATGAGATGGGTTGGAATGGGATGGAATGGGATGGGATGTGATGGGATCCCTGGGATGGGATGGGATGGGATGGGATGGGATCCCTGGGATGGGATGGGATGGGATGGGATCCCTGGGATGGGATGGGATGGGTTGGGCTGGGATGGGATCTCTGGGATGGGATGGTACGGGATGGGATGGGATGGGATGGGATGGGATGGGATGGGACGGGATGGGATGGGATCCCTCAGATGGGATGGGATCCCTGGAATGGGATCCCTGGGATGGGATGTGATCCCTGAATGTTATCCCTGGGATGGGATGGGATCCCTGGGATGGGATGGGATGGGATGGGATGGGATGGGATGGGATGGGTTCCATGGGATGGGATCCCTGGGTTGGAATGGCATGAGATGGGATGGGATGAGATAGGATGGCTGGGATTGGATCCCTGGGATGAGATGGGATCCCTGGGTTGTGATCCCTTGAATGGGATGGGATCCCTGGGATGTTATGGGATCCGTGGGATGTGATGGGATGGGATTCCTGGGATGGGAATGGGTGGGATGGGATGGGATGGGATGGGATCCCTGTGATGGGATGGGATGGTATACCTGGGATGGGATTACTTGGGATGGGATCCCTGGGATGGGATGGGATGGGTTGGGCTGGGATGGGATCTCTGGGATGGGATGGGATGGGATGGGATGGGATGGGATGGGACTGGACGGCACGGGATGGGATGGGATCCCTCAGATGGGATGGGATCCCTGGAATGGGATCCCTGGGATGGGATGGGATCCCTGGGATGGGATGGGATGGGATGGGATGGGATGGGTTCCATGGGATGGGATGGGATGGGATGGGATGGGATGGAATGGGATGGGATAGGTTGGGATGGGGTGAGATGGGATTGGATGGGCTACAATGGGATGGGATGGGATGGGATCGATGGGATGGGATGGGATGGGATGGGATGGGATGGGATGGGATGGGATGGGATGGGATGGGATGGGATGGTTTGGGATGGGATGGGATCCCTGGGTTGGGATGGATTCCATGGGATGGGATTTTTGGCATGGGATCCCTGGGATGGGATGGGATGGGATGGGATGGGATGGGATAGGATCGCTGGGATTGGATCCCTGGAATGAGATGGGTTGGGATGGGATGGAATGGGATGGGATGTGATGGGATCCCTGGGATGGGATGGGATGGGATGGGATGGGATGGGATGGGTTGGGCTGGGATGGGATCTCTGGGATGGGATGGGATGGGATGGGATGGGATGGGATGGGATGGGATGGGATGGGACGGGACGGGATGGGATGGGATCCCTCAGATGGGATGTGATCCCTGGGATGTTATCCCTGGGATGGGATGTGATCCCTGGGATGTTATCCCTGGGATGGGATGGGATCCCTGGGATGGGATGGGATGGGATGGGTTCCATGGGATGGGATCCTTGGGTTGGAATGGCATGAGATGGGATGGGATGAGATAGGATGGCTGTGTCAGGAAAATTAATCCACAAACACCAGAGGTTTATGTCCAAAAAGGAGACAGAGGAGTCCTTTTTGCTTTATTCGAATAAAGGGAGAGGCCATGGGACATTCCCCTGGGATCTCTCTAATTTTCGGAGGACGCAGCCTCCTTTTTATCCTATTTTCCCGGCCGCATTTCCCTCTCTCTTTCCCCATTGGCTGAGGTACTTGAGAGGCACAGACTTCCCGGAACGCCTGATACCTGAAATTCCCCTCTAATGTATAACCCTCCCTTTTAATTTTTAATTCTTATAGAATTCATAGTTTTCCCCCCGTTGCTTCTTTCATCTTTCGATATCCAATTTCATTTATCAGCAGCCTTACAGTTTGTTTGTAAAGGCAAATATCTCTTTCCATTCATCAATCAGTGGAATCCATCCCATTGTTTCTTTTATCTCTCAGTGCTAGCCTTATCTATAGGCTGATCCACAACTCATTTGTAAAGACAAATTTAACATTCCTCTCAATCCCTCCTCTTTTATTTGTTTAATAATTGTCTTTACAAACTTTAGCTATCATTGACTTAATTTCTTGTTCCTGAGTTCTTTTTGGTTTTGTAATTATTTGGAGTGACATCAATTTCTATCCTTTTGTAACCATTTCTGGATCAGTAGGCGTGGCTATTACCTGCATCCCTTTGATCACATGTTGAATAAGTTGTACTAAGCAAGGGATCGTGCATGGTAAAAAGATTAGAGTTGCTACAGCACATAAGAGGAAAAAAAGTAATTGTTTAACTTATAGTCCACCAGGTAGCCAAGAAAACATGTCCCATTCCCATAAAGGTTTTTGCTACTTTTTCTCTTAAGGTCAAAACAATTATTTTCCCATTTTTGGCTCCAACCTAACTGATAATATAAAGGTAACATTATTAAGAGAAACATTCTGATTGTGTAATCTAATTTCCTAACTTAATTTTTACTTTCACGTTGTTTTTCACACCACTTGTGGCGAGTGAAGGCACAGAAACAGCTTAACATAAAGAAAACAATGACAGCAAGGGTTGGTCCCCAGTGACTGGAGATCTGAGAGGAGGGATGCCCACACAAACTATTTCAGCAGGCACTCTGTGGGTGGGCACACGAGGCTTCCCCCGATGTCGACGCACTGGCTGCTGCTCCAGTCTACTCCTGACGAGTGTCAGTCGCGGCTTCCCGTCCTTCTCCTCCAGTTGAGATGTCCAAATCTCTGGGGCTGCAGAGACCTTGACCCGAGTGTGATGGGTCCACCCATGTTCAGCTGTCTTGACGGCTATTCCTGTGGTCAGTAACACCTGGAAAGGTCCACGCCACTTCGCCACCAGTGGTGCTTCTTCCCACTCCTTAACTAGGACCCAGTCTCCCGGTTGGATGTTGTGAACAGCAAAGTCTAAAGGCAGGGTCTGTGCCAACTGAGCTTCCTGTCAAAGAGATTTCACAAGAGACAGTATCCGAGCCATATATTGTTTTAAATACACATCACTTATCTTTATCCCCCCACTCGGCTGAGAATTACAAGGGTAAGGAATTCCAAAGATCAATTCAAAGGGAGATAATTGAATATCTTCTCTGGGTCTGGCTCTTATCCTTGCTAAAGCCGGGGGCAGGAGCCGTACCTATGGCATTTTAGTTTCTATCACCAGCTTCAGGAGATGTTTCTTTATTTCTCCATTCATCCTCTCAACCTGGCCCGAACTCTGTGGGTGCCAGCGGGTATGGAGGTTCCACCGTATTCCTAAAGCAGTCATAACTCCTTGAAGAATTTTTCCTGTAAAATGAGTTTCCCTATCTGAATCTATCGCTTCCACCATCCCATATCTTGGAATTTTTTTGTTCCAAAAATATTTTAACAACTGATCCTGTAGTTGCTGACACAGTTGGAAATGCTTCTGGCCACCCGGTTAATTGACATACTATTACCAGAAGATATTTAAATCTTGCCACTCGAGGCATTTCAGTAAAATCCACCTGGCATCTCTGGAAGGGACGTACTGCCCAACGCCTCCCTCCCCTGGCCAGTTTCTTTGTAACTTTGTTGTTGGTTTTAGCACAAGTCAAACAGCCTTCAGTGGCTCGCTTTGCCAGACTAAAGAGACCAACAGCAGCGTTCATTTTGAGGAAGGCTTCTGCCAGTCCTCGGGAGCCCCAATGACTCCCTTCATGAAGCTGTTTTAACAATTGTAAGGCTAGAGCTTTTGGTATCCACTGCTTACCATCCCTTGTAAACCAATTATTTTCTCTTTTTTCTGCCCCACTCTTTTTAATTATTTCAAGTTCTTCTGGTGGAAAAGAGAGTTTTTCTGGCAGCGGTGCAGTTACTGGGAGCATAGGCAGGATCTTAGAGACTTCTGGCAACAATGCAGCTTTGAGAGCTTCTTCATCAGCTAGTCGGTTTCCTATTGCCTCCTCCGACCATCCTGCCTGATGCCCCTTAATGTGGATTATCGCCACCTTTTTTTTGGTAAATTCACTGCCTCCAATAGGCGAGAGATTAAGTTCTCGTGAGCTAATGTCTTTCTTCTGCAGCTTAATAAACCTCTTTCTTCCCATAGTTTTCTAAATGCATGTTTTACCCCATATGCATATTTAGAATCAGTAAAGATATTTACTGTCTTGTCCTGGTATAATTCACAGGCTCTCACAAGCGCGTACAGCTCTGCTGTCTGAGCTGACCAGGTGTGTGGTAACCTCCCCCCTTCCTTTAATTGCTTCCCATTCACGATAGAGTATCCTGTAAATCGTTTCCCTTTTACCACCTTGGAGGACCCATCAATGAACACATTCTTTCCCTCAGGCCAGGGAATATCTCGTAGATCTTCCCTAACCCGTGTCTGGAGGTCTATAACCTGGATACAATCATGGATTTCTTCCTGGCCCCCCTTTTCTCCAGGGCCATTTAAATAAGAGGCTGGATTAAAAATTTCCCCACCTTTAAATTTTAAATCCTCCTGTTCCATTAAACAAGATTCATACTGTAATAATCGAGCACTCGTCATCCACTTAGAGGCTCTCTCAGTTAGCAATGCTTTAATCTGATGTGGGACTTTAACAATGAGATACCCTCCCCTTGTCAGCTTTCGGGCCTCAGCCACCATCAGAGCTGTGGCTGCAAAGTACTGCAGACAATGGGGCCAGCCTCTGGCCACCGGGTCCAACAATTCAGAAAAATAGGCAACAGGCCCCCGCGTTTCCCCATGCTCCCGCACTAAAACTCCTCCAGCATGACCCTGCTCGACATCCACACATAGCCGAAATTCCCCCTCTGCATCTGGAAGAGCCAAGACCGGGGCCCCAACCAATTTGTCTCCCAATTTCCCAAAGCTCTTCTCTCCCTCTGGTGTCCACACCACGACACCAGGACTGCCCCGAGCCAAAAAGCCACATAAAGGTCTGGCCACCACAGAAAAACCCTCGATCCACGCTCCACAGCACCCCACCAACCCCAAAAACCGCTGCAACTCCTTTTCAGTCTGGGGCAACGGCACCTGCAAAATCCCTTTTTTGCAAGAAAACCAAGCAGCTTTACAGTAGCCTCTTCAACCACCCCTTCCTGCTCCCCCGACAAGAGCAAATCATCTACACACTGCAACAACCCGACTCCCAAGGGTGGAGTAAACTCTCTTAATATTTTCTGCAAAGCTTGCCCAAACAGAACCGGCGACTCTGTATATCCCTGAGGGAACACCGTCCATGGCAATTGCTGTTCCATCATTTTCGCTCCTTTCTCTTGTTCCCACTCAAAAGCAAAACACCGCCCACCATCTTCTGTGATTGGACACCCCCAGAAAGCATCCTTCAAATCCAGTACAGAATAATACTGATGTGAAGAAGGGATTTGATTTAGGATTGTGTATGGATCTGGAACTGTGGGATGCCTTGGTTTGACAATCTCATTTATTATTCTTAAATCCTGCACCATTCTGTAGGTTCCATCTGGTTTCTTAACCGGCAGGATAGGAGTGTTATAGGGAGACATACACGGCTCTAAAAGACCTGCTTTTAGCAGGGACTCAATAACAGGCTGTAACCCCTTCTTTCCCTCCCTTGAAAGAGGGTATTGCTTTTTAGACACCACTTGTCCTGGTTGCTTCAAAGTAATTTGGAGAGGCTCTATGTCCAGTTTCCCATATTTCCCTGGAGCTGCCCATACTTCTGGATTTATTTTAGCATAAGCCTTTTCAGACATTTTACACAAAGATATTACAGTTTCGGACTCCGTGTCACTTCTTACAATGCTAATTTGCATTCCCATTCTAGCCATCAAATCTCTTCCCAGTAAATTACAATCACAATTAGGAACAAACAAGAATTCATGCAGTTCAAATCTGTCCCCCACATCTATTAACAGCGGTTGAATAAAATGCACTCGCTCATCCTTCCCGCTTACTCCTTGAATAACCAAGGATCTTTTTGACAATTTCCCCCCCTTAGGTATAAAATTTAAGTTGGACCGAGAGGCCCCCGTGTCTACCAGAAAACACACCTCCTCTCGATCCGGACCCACCTTAAAAGTTATCAAGGGCTCTTGAGTGGTGGGTCTTTGGTATAATAGGAGCCCCTGACACCCCTAACAATCCATTTCTATTATTCTCTGGACTTCCTCCTCCTGAGGGTCCAGTTGTTTCTGCAGACACTCGTTTTTCCAATGCCCTTCTGCCCTGCAGACAGCACACTGGTTCTTCCCCAGCAGCTGTTTGGGTCGGCTGTCCCCTGCCGAGGAGGGAATCCCTCTGCCACTTCCTTGTGACCGACCCCGTCCCCTCTGTCCCTGGGGACCCCTTGGACCCTGCGGTTTATTCCTCTGGGGCTGCAAAAACTCTGCCATCATCTTTGCTTTAGCTTCTGCCTTTTCCTCATCTCTTCTTACACATATCTGCTGCGGTTTTCTAACCAATTCCTTTAGAGGCTTATTTTGCCACTTTTTATCTTTTTGTACCCCTTTCCTTATATCAGGCCAGGCCTTAGTAACAAATTGCACCTTAAGCAATGTGTTGAAGGCTGGCCCTTCAGGATCCATCCCCCCGTGCTTCTTCAAGGCATCCCTAATCCTCTCCAACCAATGAGGGCTTTCCTGTTTCTCCTGTTCTAACGACATAGCCTTAGCTATGTTGTTAGTTCTGGGAGCCGCAGACTTGATTGCCCTGATCAAATAAGCACGGTAATCGAAAAGGCGAGCCAGACTGGCCTGGTTATTTGGGTCCCACTGGGGGTCTGCCTGGGGGATGGCATCATCCACCGTAGGTGCATTGGGTCCAGCCCCCCCTGCTGCTTGTGGGTGTTCATCCTCCCACAGCTGCCGAGCTTTCTGCAAAATCATTCGTTTCTCTGATGACCCAAACAAAATTCC
Organism: Sturnus vulgaris; assembly: GCF_052056855.1. NCBI lineage: Eukaryota > Metazoa > Chordata > Aves > Passeriformes > Sturnidae > Sturnus > Sturnus vulgaris. The sequence goes on from NC_142282.1 coordinate 16,979,891, forward strand.
CAAAAGAAAATCCCAATCCTTCCATGTATAATCCGCATTTCCCAAATATTCCTCTATCTTTTCCCCCACCCCTATGGGATCATCCAAATATGGGGGTAATTCTTTTTTCAACCCTCTTATATCCTGGGTAGTGAGTGGTACAATTACAAACCCAAATCCTCCCCCTTGACCCCCCAAAGGAACTTGACGGAGTGGCATCTGGTGTACCCCTGTCTCTTGGGGGGCTTCTGATGCCCTAAACTGAGTTCCTCTTCTAGTTCTGGGGGGTGATACAACATGCTGCTCCCCTCCCCCTACACCATTATCCTTTTCAGGTGGGGCTGTAGGAATAACATTTTCCTGATCCCCTTGCTCTGAAAGTTGAGGATACAGACGACCTGCAGCTGGCAACACTGGAGGACAAGACGGGGGAAGGTGCTGAAAAACATTCTAATCCTCACCACTTTCCTCTAAATACCTTCACAAAATTCGACACAAATGAATTTTATCTGTTCCATAAGTAGCCATATAAGTCCCCTTGCCAACTTATACTCTGGCCACACAAAATAACAATATTTTACCATAATTTCCATAGTTACTTCTGGGTGAATATACAATCTTTCCCAAGACCTCAGCATTCACCCCAAGGGACTCTCCGGGGGTATTATGGGATCGTCATCCCATTTTCCGGGGCCCCTTCGCGGCTTTACCTTTCCAACCCTCTCTGGGTGCCCCGTTTTACCTGTGCTACCCTCCATGGGTGCCCTCCCAGGTTTGCTCCCCGAAGATCCCATTTTACTCACCGGTGAGATTTTCAGTTGTCCTTCCCTGCGGACTCTTCACGGACCCCCCTGGTCCGCCACTCGTCTGTCTCCTGGACAGTCTCGGGAACCCAATCAATCGCCCGGTGCCAGCCGGCACCAAGGGGAGCTGATCACCGAAACTGGGTGAGGCGCGCCTTCAGCTCCGCTCGCTGCCCGCCGCCCCGGACGGTGGAAAGATCCCGGACGAGCCCCCAAATTGTCAGGAAAATTAATCCACAAACACCAGAGGTTTATGTCCAAAAAGGAGACAGAGGAGTCCTTTTTGCTTTATTCGAATAAAGGGAGAGGCCATGGGACATTCCCCTGGGATCTCTCTAATTTTCGGAGGACGCAGCCTCCTTTTTATCCTATTTTCCCGGCCGCATTTCCCTCTCTCTTTCCCCATTGGCTGAGGTACTTGAGAGGCACAGACTTCCCGGAACGCCTGATACCTGAAATTCCCCTCTAATGTATAACCCTCCCTTTTCTTTTTAATTCTTATAGAATTCATAGTTTTCCCCCCGTTGCTTCTTTCATCTTTCGATATCCAATTTCATTTATCAGCAGCCTTACAGTTTGTTTGTAAAGGCAAATATCTCTTTCCATTCATCAATCAGTGGAATCCATCCCATTGTTTCTTTTATCTCTCAGTGCTAGCCTTATCTATAGGCTGATCCACAACTCATTTGTAAAGACAAATTTAACATTCCTCTCAGCTGGGATTGGATCCCTGGGATGAGATGGGATCCCTGGGATGTGATCCCTGCAATGGGATGGGATCCCTGGGATATTATGGGATCCGTGGGATGTGATGGGATGGGATTCCTGGGATGGGAATGGGTGGGATGGGATGGGATGGGATGGGATCCCTGGGATGGGATGGGATGGTATACCTGGGATGGGATTGGTTGGGATGGGATCCCTGGGATTGGATGGGATGTGATGGATTGCGCTGGGATGGGATCTCTGGGATGGGATGGGATGGGATGCGATGGGATGGGACGGGACGGGATGGGATGGGATCCCTCAGATGGGATGGGATCCCTGGAATGGGATCCCTGGGATGGGGTGTGATCCCTGGGATGTTATCCCTGGGATGGGATGGGATCCCTGGGATGGGATGGGATGGGATGGGATGGGTTCCATGGGATGGGATCCCTGGGTTGGAATGGCATGGGATGGGATGGGATGGGATGAGATAGGATGGCTGGGATTGGATCCCTGGGATGAGATGGGATTCCTGGGATGTGATCCCTGGAATGGGATGGGATCCCTGGGATGTTATGGGATCCGTGGGATGTGATGGGATGGGATTCCTGGGATGGGAATGGGTGGGATGGGATGCGATGGGATGGTATCCCTGGGATGGGATTGGTTGGGATGGGATCCCTGGGATGGGATGGAATACCTGGCATGAGATAGCAGGAATGATATGGGATGGGATGGGATGGGATGGGATGGGATGGGATGGGATGGGATGGGATGGGATGGGATGGGATGGGATGGGACGGGATGGGATCCCTGCTATGGGATGGGATGGGATACCTGCGCTGGGATGGGATGGGATGGTATCCCTGGGATGGGATACCTGGGATGGGATGAGATCGCAGGTATGGGATCCCTGGGATGGGATGGAATGGGATGGGATCCCTGGGATGGGATGGGATCCCTGGGATGGGATGGGATGGGATGGTATGGGATGGGATGGGATGGGTTGGGATGGGATGGGATGGGATCCCTGGGATGGGATGGGATGGGATGGGATGTGATGGGATGTGATGGGATGGGATGGGATGGGATGGGATGGGAGGGGATGGGATCCCTGGGATTGGATGCCTGGGATGAGATGGGATCCCGGGGTTGGGATCCCTGAGATGGGATGGGATGGGATGGGATAGGATGGGATCCCTGGGATGTGATGGAATGGGATGGGGTCCCTGGGATGGGATGGGATGGGATCCCTGGGATGCGATGGGATCCCTGGGATGGGATCCATGGGATGGGATGGGTTGGGATGGATTGGGAACCGTTGGATGGGATCTTATGGGATCCCTGGGATGAGACGGGATGGGATTGGATCCCTGGGATGGGATGAGATGGGATCCTAGGGATGGGATCCCTGGAAGGTGATCCCTGGGATGGGATGGGATCCCTGGGATGGGATGGAATCCCTGGGATGGAATCCCGGGGATGGGATCATTGAGATGGGATCCCTGGGATGGGATGGGATGGGATGGGATGGAATGGGATGGGGGGGATGGGATTGGTTGGGATGGGATTGGATCCCTTGGATGAGATGGGATCCCTGGGATGGGATCCCTGGGATGGGATGGGATGGGATGGGATGGGATGGTATGGGATGGGATCCCTGTGATGGGATGGGATGGTATACCTGGGATGGGATTGGCTGGGATGGGATCCCTGGGATTGGATGGGATGTGATGGGTTGGGCTGGGATGGGATCTCTGGGATGGGATGGAATGGGATGGGATGCGATGGGATGAGACGGGACGGGATGGGATGGGATCCCTCAGATGGGATGGGATCCCTGGGATGGGATGGGATGGGATGGGATGGGATGGGATGGGATGGGATGGGATGGGATGGGATGGGATGGGATGGAATGGTATGGGATGGGATGGGATGGTTCGGGATGGGTTGGGATCCCTGGGTTGGGATGGATTCCATGGGATGGGATGGGATGGGATGGGATGGGATGGGATGGGATGGGATAGGATCGCTGGGATTGGATCCCTGGGATGAGATGGGATCCCGGGGATGGGATCCCTGGGATGGGATGGGTTGGGATGGGATGGAATGGGATGGGATGGGATGTGATGGGATGGGATCCCTGGGATGGGATGGGTTTCCTGGGATGGGATCCGTGGGATGGGATGGGATCCATGGGATGGGATGGGTTGGGATGGGACGGGACGGGATGGGATGGGATGGTATCCCTCAGATGGGATTGGATCCCTGGAATGGGTTCCCTGGGATGGGATGGGATGGGATGGGATGGGATGGGATGGGATGGGATGGGATGGAATGGTATGGGATGGGATGGTTTGGGATGGGATGGGATCCCTGGGTTGGGATGGATTCCATGGGATGGGATTTTTGGGATGGGATCCCTGGGATGGGATGGGATGGGATGGGATGGGATGGGATGGGATGGGATGGGATGGGATGGGATAGGATTGCTGGGATTGGATCCCTGGAATGAGATGGTATCCCTGGGATGGGATGGCATCCCTGGGATGTTATCCCTGAGATGGAATGGAATCCATGGGATGGGATGGGATGGGATGTGATGGGATGGGATGGGATGGGATGGGATGGGATGGGATGGGATGGGATGGGTTGGGAGGGGATGGGATCCCTGGGATGGGATGGGTTCCCTGGGATGGGATCCCTGGGATGGGATGGGTTGGGATGGGATGGAATGGGATGGGATGGGATGGGATGGGATGGGATCCCTGGGATGGGATGGGTTCCCTGGGATGGGATCCGTGGGATGGGATGGGATCCATGGGATGGGATGGGTTGGGATGGGTTGGGAAACCTGGGATGGGATGTTGTGGGATCCCTGGGATGAGATTGGATGGGATTGGATCCCTGGGATGGGATGAGATGGGATCCCAGGGATGGGATCCCTGGGATGTGATCCCTCGTATGGGATGGAATCCCTGGGATGGCATGGAATCCCTGGGATGGGGTCCCGGGGATGGGATGGGATCCCTGGGATGGGATCCCTGGCATGGGATGGGGTGGGATGGGATGGGATGGGATCCCTGGGATGGGATCCCTGGGATGGGATGTGATGGGACGGGATGGGATGGGGTGGGAAGGGATGGGATGGGGTGGGAAGGGATGGGATGGGCTACAGTGGGATGGGATGGGATGGGTTGGGATGGGTTGGGGTGGGATGGGATTGGATGGGCTACAATGGGATGGGATGGGATCGATGGGATGGGATGGGATGGGATGGGATGGGATGGGATGGGATGGGATGGGATGCGATGGGCTAGGATCGCTGGGATTGGATCCCTGGGGTGAGATGGGAACCCTGGGATGGGATCCCTGGGATGGGATGGGATGGGATCGGATGGGAAGGGATGGTATCCCTGGGATGGGATGGGATCCCTTGGATGAGATAGGTTGACTGGGATGGGAACAGATGGGACGGCATGGAATGCGATCGGATGGGATGGGATCTCTGGGTTCGGATGGGACCCCTGGGATGGGATGGGATGGGATGTGATGGTATGGGATGGGAAGGGATGGTATCCCTGGGATGGGATGGGATCACTGGGATGGGATGGAATGGGCTGGGATGGGATGGGATGGGATGGGATGGCATGGGATGGAATGGGATGGGTTGGGATGGGATGGGATGGGATAGGATCGCTGGGATTGGATCCCTGGGATGAGATGGTATCCCTGGGATGGGATGGCATCCTTGGGATGTTATCCCTGAGATGGAATGTGATCCATGGGATGGGATGGGATGGGATGGGATGGGATGGGATGGGATGGGATGGGATGGTTTGGGATGGGATGGGATCCCTGGGTTGGGATGGATTCCATGGGATGGGATTTTTGGGATGGGATCCCTGGGATGGGATGGGATGGGATGGGATGGGATGGGATGGGATAGGATCGCTGGGATTGGATCCCTGGGATGAGATGGGTTGGAATGGGATGGAATGGGATGGGATGTGATGGGATCCCTGGGATGGGATGGGATGGGATGGGATGGGATGGGATGGGATCCCTGGGATGGGATGGGATGGGTTGGGCTGGGATGGGATCTCTGGGATGGGATGGTACGGGATGGGATGGGATGGGATGGGATGGGATGGGATGGGATGGGACGGGATGGGATGGGATCCCTCAGATGGGATGGGATCCCTGGAATGGGATCCCTGGGATGGGATGTGATCCCTGAATGTTATCCCTGGGATGGGATGGGATCCCTGGGATGGGATGGGATGGGATAGGATGGGATGGGATGGGATGGGTTCCATGGGATGGGATCCCTGGGTTGGAATGGCATGAGATGGGATGGGATGAGATAGGATGGCTGGGATTGGATCCCTGGGATGAGATGGGATCCCTGGGATGTGATCCCTGGAATGGGATGGGATCCCTGGGATGTTATGGGATCCGTGGGATGTGATGGGATGGGATTCCTGGGATGGGAATGGGTGGGATGGGATGGGATGGGATGGGATCCCTGTGATGGGATGGGATGGTATACCTGGGATGGGATTTCTTGGGATGGGATCCCTGGGATGGGATGGGATGGGTTGGGCTGGGATGGGATCTCTGGGATGGGATGGGATGGGATGGGATGGGATGGGACGGGACGGGACGGGATGGGATGGGATCCCTCAGATGGGATGGGATCCCTGGAATGGGATCCCTGGGATGGGATGGGATCCCTGGGATGGGATGGGATCCATGGGATGGGATGGGATCCCTTGGATGAGATCCCTTGGATGGGATGGGATGGGATGGGATCCCTGGGATGGGATCCCTGGAATGAGATGGGATGGGATGGGATCTCTGGGATGGGATGGGATGGGATGGGATGGAACGGGATGGGATGGGTTGGGATGGGGTGGGATGGGGTTGGATGGGCTACAATGGGATGGGATGGGATGGGATGGGATCAATGGGATGGGATGGGATGGGATGGGATGGGATGGGATCCCTGGGTTGGGATGGATTCCATGGGATGGGATTTTTGGGATGGGATCCCTGGGATGGGATGGGATGGGATGGGATGGGATGGGATAGGATCGCTGGGATTGGATCCCTGGAATGAGATGTGTTGGGATGGGATGGAATGGGATGGGATGTGATGGGATCCCTGGGATGGGATGGGATGGGATGGGATGGGATGGGATGGGATGGGATGGGATCCCTGGGATGGGATGGGATTCCTGGGATGGGAATGGATGGGATGGGATGGGTTGGGCTGGGATGGGATCTCTGGGATGGGATGGGATGGGATGGGACGGGATGGGATGGGATGGGATCCCTCAGATGGGATGTGATCCCTGGGATGTTATGCCTGGGATGGGATGTGATCCCTGGGATGTTATCCCTGGGATGGGATGGGATCCCTGGGATGGGATGGGATGGGATGGGATGGGATGGGATGGGTTCCATGGGATGGGATCCCTGGGTTGGAATGGCATGGGATGGGATGGGATGGGATGGGATGGGATGAGATAGGATGGCTGGGATTGGATCCCTGGGATGAGATGGGATCCCTGGGATGTGATCCCTGGAATGGGATGGGATCCCTGGGATGTTATGGGATCCGTGGGATGTGATGGGATGGGATTCCTGGGATGGGAATGGGTGGGATGGGATGGGATGGGATGGGATCCCTGTGATGGGATGGGATGGTATACCTGGGATGGGATTTCTTGGGATGGGATCCCTGGGATGGGATGGGATGGGTTGGGCTGGGATGGGATCTCTGGGATGGGATGGGATGGGATGGGATGGGATGGGATGGGATGGGATGGGATGGGACGGGACGGGACGGGATGGGATGGGATCCCTCAGATGGGATGGGATCCCTGGAATGGGATCCCTGGGATGGGATGGGATCCCTGGGATGGGATGGGATCCATGGGATGGGATGGGATCCCTTGGATGAGATCCCTTGGATGGGATGGGATGGGATGGGATCCCTGGGATGGGATCCCTGGAATGAGATGGGATGGGATGGGATCTCTGGGATGGGATGGGATGGGATGGGATGGAACGGGATGGGATGGGTTGGGATGGGGTGGGATGGGGTTGGATGGGCTACAATGGGATGGGATGGGATGGGATGGGATCAATGGGATGGGATGGGATGGGATGGGATGGGATGGGATCCCTGGGTTGGGATGGATTCCATGGGATGGGATTTTTGGGATGGGATCCCTGGGATGGGATGGGATGGGATGGGATGGGATGGGATGGGATGGGATGGGATGGGATAGGATCGCTGGGATTGGATCCCTGGAATGAGATGTGTTGGGATGGGATGGAATGGGATGGGATGTGATGGGATCCCTGGGATGGGATGGGATGGGATGGGATGGGATGGGATGGGATGGGATGGGATCCCTGGGATGGGATGGGATTCCTGGGATGGGAATGGATGGGATGGGATGGGTTGGGCTGGGATGGGATCTCTGGGATGGGATGGGATGGGATGGGATGGGACGGGACGGGATGGGATGGGATCCCTCAGATGGGATGTGATCCCTGGGATGTTATCCCTGGGATGGGATGTGATCCCTGGGATGTTATCCCTGGGATGGGATGGGATCCCTGGGATGGGATGGGATGGGATGGGATGGGATGGGATGGGATGGGATGGGTTCCATGGGATGGGATCCCTGGGTTGGAATGGCATGGGATGGGATGGGATGGGATGGGATGGGATGAGATAGGATGGCTGGGATTGGATCCCTGGGATGAGATGGGATCCCTGGGATGTGATCCCTGGAATGGGATGGGATCCCTGGGATGTTATGGGATCCGTGGGATGTGATGGGATGGGATTCCTGGGATGGGAATGGGTGGGATGGGATGCGATGGGATGGTATCCCTGAGATGGGATTGGTTGGGATGGGATCCCTGGGATGGGATGGAATACCTGGCATGAGATAGCAGGAATGATATGGGATGGGATGGGATGGGATGGGATGGGATGGGATGGGATGGGATGGGACGGGATGGGATCCCTGCTATGGGATGGGATGGGATCCCTGCGCTGGGATGGGATGGGATGGTATCCCTGGGATGGGATACCTGGGATGGGATGAGATCGCAGGTATGGGATCCCTTGGATGTGATGGAATGGGATGGGATCCGTGGGATGGGATGGGATCCATGGGATGGGATGGGTTGGGATGGGTTGGGAAACCTGGGATGGGATTGGATGGGATTGGATCCCTGGGATGGGATGAGATGGGATCCCAGGGATGGGATCCCTGGGATGTGATCCCTCGTATGGGATGGAATCCCTGGGATGGGATGGAATCCCTGGGATGGGGTCCCGGGGATGGGATGGGATCCCTGGGATGGGATCCCTGGCATGGGATGGGGTGGGATGGGATGGGATGGGATCCCTGGGATGGGATCCCTGGGATGGGATGTGATGGGACGGGATGGGATGGGGTGGGAAGGGATGGGATGGGGTGGGAAGGGATGGGATGGGCTACAGTGGGATGGGATGGAATGGGATGGGTTGGGATGGGTTGGGGTGGGATGGGATTGGATGGGCTACAATGGGATGGGATGGGATCGATGGGATGGGATGGGATGGGATGGGATGGGATGGGATGGGATGGGATGGGATGCGATGGGCTAGGATCGCTGGGATTGGATCCCTGGGGTGAGATGGGAACCCTGGGATGGGATCCCTGGGATGGGATGGGATGGGATCGGATGGGAAGGGATGGTATCCCTGGGATGGGATGGGATCCCTTGGATGAGATAGGTTGACTGGGATGGGAACAGATGGGACGGCATGGAATGCGATCGGATGGGATGGGATCTCTGGGTTCGGATGGGACCCCTGGGATGGGATGGGATGGGATGTGATGGTATGGGATGGGAAGGGATGGTATCCCTGGGATGGGATGGGATCACTGGGATGGGATGGAATGGGCTGGGATGGGATGGGATGGGATGGCATGGGATGGAATGGGATGGGTTGGGATGGGATGGGATGGGATAGGATCGCTGGGATTGGATCCCTGGGATGAGATGGTATCCCTGGGATGGGATGGCATCCTTGGGATGTTATCCCTGAGATGGAATGTGATCCATGGGATGGGATGGGATGGGATGGGATGGGATGGGATGGGATGGGATGGGATGGGATGGGATGGGATGGGATGGGATGGGATGGGATGGGATGGTTTGGGATGGGATGGGATCCCTGGGTTGGGATGGATTCCATGGGATGGGATTTTTGGGATGGGATCCCTGGGATGGGATGGGATGGGATGGGATAGGATCGCTGGGATTGGATCCCTGGGATGAGATGGGTTGGAATGGGATGGAATGGGATGGGATGTGATGGGATCCCTGGGATGGGATGGGATGGGATGGGATGGGATGGGATGGGATCCCTGGGATGGGATGGGATGGGATCCCTGGGATGGGATGGGATGGGTTGGGCTGGGATGGGATCTCTGGGATGGGATGGTAGGGGATGGGATGGGATGGGATGGGATGGGATGGGACGGGATGGGATGGGATCCCTCAGATGGGATGGGATCCCTGGAATGGGATCCCTGGGATGGGATGTGATCCCTGAATGTTATCCCTGGGATGGGATGGGATCCCTGGGATGGGATGGGATGGGATGGGATGGGATGGGATGGGTTCCATGGGATGGGATCCGTGGGTTGGAATGGCATGAGATGGGATGGGATGAGATAGGATGGCTGGGATTGGATCCCTGGGATGAGATGGGATCCCTGGGATGTGATCCCTGGAATGGGATGGGATCCCTGGGATGTTATGGGATCCGTGGGATGTGATGGGATGGGATGGGATGGGATGGGATGGGATGGGATGGGATGGGATCCGTGTGATGGGATGGGATGGTATACCTGGGATGGGATTCCTTGGGATGGGATCCCTGGGATGGGATGGGATGGGTTGGGCTTGGGTGGGATCCCTCAGATGGGATGGGATCCCTGGAATGGGATCCCTGGGATGGGATGGGATCCCTGGGATGGGATGGGATGGGATGGGATGGGATGGCGGGGGATGGGATTGGTTGGGATGGGATTGGATCCCTTGGATGAGATGGGATCCCTGGGATGGGATCCCTGGGATGGGATGGGATGGGATGGGATGGTATGGGATGGGATCCCTGTGATGGGATGGGATGGTATACCTGGGATGGGATTGGCTGGGATGGGATCCCTGGGATTGGATGGGATGTGATGGGTTGGGCTGGGATGGGATCTCTGGGATGGGATGGGATGGGATGGGGTGGAATGGGATGGGATGCGATGGGATGGGACGGGACGGGATGGGATGGGATCTTTCAGATGGGATGGGATCCCTGGGATGGGATGGGATGGGATGGGATGGGATGGGATGGGATGGAATGGTATGGGATGGGATGGTTTGGGATGGGATGGGATCCCTGGGTTGGGATGGATTCCATGGGATGGGATGGGATGGGATGGGATGGGATGGGATGGGATAGGATCGCTGGGATTGGATCCCTGGGATGAGATGGGATCCCGGGGATGGGATCCCTGGGATGGGATGGGTTGGGATGGGATGGAATGGGATGGGATGGGATGTGATGGGATGGGATCCCTGGGATGGGATGGGTTTCCTGGGATGGGATCCGTGGGATGGGATGGGATCCATGGGATGGGATGGGTTGGGATGGGACGGGACGGGATGGGATGGGATGGTATCCCTCAGATGGGATTGGATCCCTGGAATGGGTTCCCTGGGATGGGATGGGATGGGATGGGATGGAATGGTATGGGATGGGATGGTTTGGGATGGGATGGGATCCCTGGGTTGGGATGGATTCCATGGGAAGGGATTTTTGGGATGGGATCCCTGGGATGGGATGGGATGGGATCCCGGTGATAGGATGGGATGGGATAGGATCGCTGGGATTGGATCCCTGGAATGAGATGGTATCCCTGGGATGGGATGGCATCCCTGGGATGTTATCCCTGAGATGGAATGGAATCCATGGGATGGGATGGGATGGGATGGGATGGGATGGGATGGGATGGGATGGGATGGGAGGGGATGGGATCCCTGGGATGGGATGGGTTCCCTGGGATGGGATCCCTGGGATGGGATGGGTTGGGATGGGATGGAATGGGATGGGATGGGATGTGATGGGATGGGATCCCTGGGATGGGATGGGTTCCCTGGGATGGGATCCCTGGGATGGGATGGGATGGGATGGGATGGGATGGTATCCCTGGGATGGGATGGGATCCCTTGGATGAGATAGGTTGACTGGGATGGGAACAGATGGGACGGCATGGAATGCTTTCGGATGGGATGGGATCTCTGGGTTCGGATGGGACCCCTGGGATGGGATGGGATGGGATGGGATGGGATGTGATGGTATGGGATGGGAAGGGATGGTATCCCTGGGATGGGATGGGATCACTGGGATGGGATGGAATGGGCTGGGATGGGATGGGATGGGATGGGATGGGATGGGATGGGATGGGATGGCATGGGATGGAATGGGATGGGTTGGGATGGGATGGGATGGGATGGGATCGCTGGGATTGGATCCCTGGGATGAGATGGTATCCCTGGGATGGGATGGCATCCTTGGGATGTTATCCCTGAGATGGAATGTGATCCATGGGATGGGATGGGATGGGATGGGATGGGATGGGATGGGATGGGATGGGATGGGATGGGATGGGATGGGATGGGATGGGATGGTTTGGGATGGGATGGGATCCCTGGGTTGGGATGGATTCCATGGGATGGGATTTTTGGGATGGGATCCCTGGGATGGGATGGGATGGGATGGGATGGGATGGGATGGGATGGGATGGGATGGGATAGGATCGCTGGGATTGGATCCCTGGGATGAGATGGGTTGGAATGGGAGGGAATGCCATGGGATGTGATGGGATCCCTGGGATGGGATGGGATGGGATGGGATGGGATGGGATCCCTGGGATGGGATGGGATGGGATGGGATCCCTGGGATGGGATGGGATGGGTTGGGCTGGGATGGGATCTCTGGGATGGGATGGTACGGGATGGGATGGGATGGGATGGGATGGGACGGGATGGGATGGGATCCCTCAGATGGGATGGGATCCCTGGAATGGGATCCCTGGGATGGGATGTGATCCCTGAATGTTATCCCTGGGATGGGATGGGATCCCTGGGATGGGATGGGATGGGATGGGATGGGTTCCATGGGATGGGATCCCTGGGTTGGAATGGCATGAGATGGGATGGGATGAGATAGGATGGCTGGGATTGGATCCCTGGGATGAGATGGGATCCCTGGGATGTGATCCCTGGAATGGGATGGGATCCCTGGGATGTTATGGGATCCGTGGGATGTGATGGGATGGGATTCCTGGGATGGGAATGGGTGGGATGGGATGGGATGGGATGGGATCCCTGTGATGGGATGGGATGGTATACCTGGGATGGGATTTCTTGGGATGGGATCCCTGGGATGGGATGGGATGGGTTGGGCTGGGATGGGATCTCTGGGATGGGATGGGATGGGATGGGATGGGATGGGATGGGATGGGACGGGACGGGACGGGATGGGATGGGATCCCTCAGATGGGATGGGATCCCTGGAATGGGATCCCTGGGATGGGATGGGATCCCTGGGATGGGATGGGATCCATGGGATGGGATGGGATCCCTTGGATGAGATCCCTTGGATGGGATGGGATGGGATGGGATCCCTGGGATGGGATCCCTGGAATGAGATGGGATGGGATGGGATCTCTGGGATGGGATGGGATGGGATGGGATGGAACGGGATGGGATGGGTTGGGATGGGGTGGGATGGGGTTGGATGGGCTACAATGGGATGGGATGGGATGGGATCGATGGGATGGGATGGGATGGGATGGGATGGGATGGGATCCCTGGGTTGGGATGGATTCCATGGGATGGGATTTTTGGGATGGGATCCCTGGGATGGGATGGGATGGTATGGGATGGGATGGGATAGGATCGCTGGGATTGGATCCCTGGAATGAGATGGGTTGGGATGGGATGGAATGGGATGGGATGTGATGGGATCCCTGGGATGGGATGGGATGGGATGGGATGGGATGGGATGGGATCCCTGGGATGGGATGGGATTCCTGGGATGGGATGCGATGGGATGGGATGGGTTGGGCTGGGATGGGATCTCTGGGATGGGATGGGATGGGATGGGACGGGATGGGATGGGATCCCTCAGATGGGATGTGATCCCTGGGATGTTATCCCTGGGATGGGATGTGATCCCTGGGATGTTATCCCTGGGATGGGATGGGATCCCTGGGATGGGATGGGATGGGATGGGATGGGATGGGATGGGTTCCATGGGATGGGATCCCTGGGTTGGAATGGCATGGGATGGGATGGGATGGGATGGGATGAGATAGGATGGCTGGGATTGGATCCCTGGGATGAGATGGGATCCCTGGGATGTGATCCCTGGAATGGGATGGGATCCCTGGGATGTTATGGGATCCGTGGGATGTGATGGGATGGGATTCCTGGGATGGGAATGGGTGGGATGGGATGCGATGGGATGGTATCCCTGGGATGGGATTGGTTGGGATGGGATCCCTGGGATGGGATGGAATACCTGGCATGAGATAGCAGGAATGATATGGGATGGGATGGGATGGGATGGGATGGGATGGGATGGGACGGGATGGGATCCCTGCTATGGGATGGGATGGGATCCCTGCGCTGGGATGGGATGGGATGGTATCCCTGGGATGGGATACCTGGGATGGGATGAGATCGCAGGTATGGGATCCCTGGGATGGGATGGAATGGGATGGGATCCGTGGGATGGGATGGGATCCATGGGATGGGATGGGTTGGGATGGGTTGGGAAACCTGGGATGGGATGTTGTGGGATCCCTGGGATGAGACTGGATGGGATTGGATCCCTGGGATGGGGTGAGATGGGATCCCAGGGATGGGATCCCTGGGATGGGATTGAATCTCTGGGATGGGGTCCCGGGGATGGGATGGGATCCCTGGGATGGGATCCCTGGCATGGGATGGGGTGGGATGGGATGGGATGGGATCCCTGGGATGGGATCCCTGGGATGGGATGTGATGGGACGGGATGGGATGGGGTGGGAAGGGATGGGATGGGGTGGGAAGGGATGGGATGGGCTACAGTGGGATGGGATGGGATGGGATGGGTTGGGATGGGTTGGGGTGGGATGGGATTGGATGGGCTACAATGGGATGGGATGGGATCGATGGGATGGGATGGGATGGGATGGGATGGGATGGGATGGGATGGGATGGGATGGGATGGGATGCGATGGGCTAGGATCGCTGGGATTGGATCCCTGGGGTGAGATGGGAACCCTGGGATGGGATCCCTAGGATGTGATGGGATGGGATCGGATGGGAAGGGATGGTATCCCTGGGATGGGATGGGATCCCTTGGATGAGATAGGTTGACTGGGATGGGAGCAGATGGGACGGCATGGAATGCGATCGGATGGGATGGGATCTCTGGGTTCGGATGGGACCCCTGGGATGGGATGGGATGGGATGTGATGGTATGGGATGGGAAGGGATGGTATCCCTGGGATGGGATGGGATCACTGGGATGGGATGGAATGGGCTGGGATGGGATGGGATGGGATGGGATGGGATGGCATGGGATCGAATGGGATGGGTTGGGATGGGATGGGATGGGATAGGATCGCTGGGATTGGATCCCTGGGATGAGATGGTATCCCTGGGATGGGATGGCATCCTTGGGATGTTATCCCTGAGATGGAATGTGATCCATGGGATGGGATGGGATGGGATGGGATGGGATGGGATGGGATGGGATGGGATGGGATGGGATGGGATGGGATGGTTTGGGATGGGATGGGATCCCTGGGTTGGGATGGATTCCATGGGATGGGATTTTTGGGATGGGATCCCTGGGATGGGATGGAATGGGATGGGATGGGATGGGATGGGATAGGATCGCTGGGATTGGATCCCTGGGATGAGATGGGTTGGAATGGGATGGAATGGGATGGGATGTGATGGGATCCCTGGGATGGGATGGGATGGGATGGGATGGGATGGGATGGGATGGGATCCCTGGGATGGGATGGGATGGGATGGGATCCCTGGGATGGGATGGGATGGGTTGGGCTGGGATGGGATCTCTGGGATGGGATGGTACGGGATGGGATGGGATGGGATGGGATGGGATGGGATGGGATGGGACGGGATGGGATGGGATCCCTCAGATGGGATGGGATCCCTGGAATGGGATCCCTGGGATGGGATGTGATCCCTGAATGTTATCCCTGGGATGGGATGGGATCCCTGGGATGGGATGGGATGGGATGGGATGGGATGGGATGGGATGGGATGGGATGGGATGGGATGGGTTCCATGGGATGGGATCCGTGGGTTGGAATGGCATGAGATGGGATGGGATGAGATAGGATGGCTGGGATTGGATCCCTGGGATGAGATGGGATCCCTGGGATGGGATGGCATCCTTGGGATGTTATCCCTGAGATGGAATGTGATCCATGGGATGGGATGGGATGGGATGGGATGGGATGGGATGGGATGGGATGGGATGGGATGGGATGGGATGGTTTGGGATGGGATGGGATCCCTGGGTTGGGATGGATTCCATGGGATGGGATTTTTGGGATGGGATCCCTGGGATGGGATGGGATGGGATGGGATGGGATGGGATGGGATGGGATGGGATGGGATGGGATAGGATCGCTGGGATTGGATCCCTGGGATGAGATGGGTTGGAATGGGAGGGAATGCGATGGGATGTGATGGGATCCCTGGGATGGGATGGGATGGGATGGGATGGGATGGGATGGGATCCCTGGGATGGGATGGGATGGGATGCGATCCCTGGGATGGGATGGGATGGGTTGGGCTGGGATGGGATCTCTGGGATGGGATGGTACGGGATGGGATGGGATGGGATGGGATGGGATGGGATGGGATGGGACGGGATGGGATGGGATCCCTCAGATGGGATGGGATCCCTGGAATGGGATCCCTGGGATGGGATGTGATCCCTGAATGTTATCCCTGGGATGGGATGGGATCCCTGGGATGGGATGGGATGGGATGGGATGGGATGGGTTCCATGGGATGGGATCCCTGGGTTGGAATGGTATGAGATGGGATGGGATGAGATAGGATGGCTGGGATTGGATCCCTGGGATGAGATGGGATCCCTGGGATGTGATCCCTGGAATAGGATGGGATCCCTGGGATGTTATGGGATCCGTGGGATGTGATGGGATGGGATTCCTGGGATGGGAATGGGTGGGATGGGATGGGATGGGATCCCTGTGATGGGATGGGATGGTATACCTGGGATGGGATTTCTTGGGATGGGATCCCTGGGATGGGATGGGATGGGTTGGGCTGGGATGGGATCTCTGGGACGGGATGGGATGGGATGGGATGGGATGGGACGGGATGGGACGGGATGGGATGGGATCCCTCAGATGGGATGGGATCCCTGGAATGGGATCCCTGGGATGGGATGGGATCCCTGGGATGGGATGGGATCCATGGGATGGGATGGGATCCCTTGGATGAGATCCCTTGGATGGGATGGGATGGGATGGGATGGGATCCCTGGGATGGGATCCCTGGAATGAGATGGGATGGGATGGGATCTCTGGGATGGGATGGGATGGGATGGGATGGAACGGGATGGGATGGGTTGGGATGGGGTGGGATGGGGTTGGATGGGCTACAATGGGATGGGATGGGATGGGATCGATGGGATGGGATGGGATGGGATGGGATGGGATGGGATGGGATGGGATGGGATCCCTGGGTTGGGATGGATTCCATGGGATGGGATTTTTGGGATGGGATCCCTGGGATGGGATGGGATGGTATGGGATGGGATGGGATAGGATCGCTGGGATTGGATCCCTGGAATGAGATGGGTTGGGATGGGATGGAATGGTATGGGATGTGATGGGATCCCTGGGATGGGATGGGATGGGATGGGATGGGATGGGATGGGATGGGATCCCTGGGATGGGATGGGATTCCTGGGATGGGATGGGATGGGATGGGATGGGATGGGATGGGATGGGTTGGGCTGGGATGGGATCTCTGGGATGGGATGGGATGGGATGGGATGGGATGGGATCCCTGGGATGGGATGGGATTCCTGGGATGGGATGGGATGGGATGGGATGGGTTGGGCTGGGATGGGATCTCTGGGATGGGATGGGATGGGATGGGATGGGATGGGATGGGATGGGACGGGATGGGATGGGATCCCTCAGATGGGATGTGATCCCTGGGATGTTATCCCTGGGATGGGATGTGATCCCTGGGATGTTATCCCTGGGATGGGATGGGATCCCTGGGATGGGATGGGATGGGATGGGATGGGTTCCATGGGATGGGATCCCTGGGTTGGAATGGCATGGGATGGGATGGGATGGGATGGGATGGGATGAGATAGGATGGCTGGGATTGGATCCCTGGGATGAGATGGGATCCCTGGGATGTGATCCCTGGAATGGGATGGGATCCCTGGGATGTTATGGGATCCGTGGGATGTGATGGGATGGGATTCCTGGGATGGGAATGGGTGGGATGGGATGCGATGGGATGGTATCCCTGGGATGGGATTGGTTGGGATGGGATCCCTGGGATGGGATGGAATACCTGGCATGAGATAGCAGGAATGATATGGGATGGGATGGGATGGGATGGGATGGGATGGGATGGGATGGGATGGGATGGGATGGGATGGGATGGGACGGGATGGGATCCCTGCTATGGGATGGGATGGGATCCCTGCGCTGGGATGGGATGGGATGGTATCCCTCGGATGGGATACCTGGGATGGGATGAGATCGCAGGTATGGGATCCCTGGGATGGGATGGAATGGGATGTGATCCGTGGGATGGGATGGGATCCATGGGATGGGATGGGTTGGGATGGGTTGGGAAACCTGGGATGGGATGTTGTGGGATCCCTGGGATGAGACTGGATGGGATTGGATCCCTGGGATGGGATGAGATGGGATCCCAGGGATGGGATCCCTGGGATGGGATTGAATCTCTGGGATGGGGTCCCGGGGATGGGATGGGATCCCTGGGATGGGATCCCTGGCATGGGATGGGGTGGGATGGGATGGGATGGGATCCCTGGGATGGGATCCCTGGGATGGGATGTGATGGGACGGGATGGGATGGGGTGGGAAGGGATGGGATGGGGTGGGAAGGGATGGGATGGGCTACAGTGGGATGGGATGGGATGGGATGGGTTGGGATGGGTTGGGGTGGGATGGGATTGGATGGGCTACAATGGGATGGGATGGGATCGATGGGGTGGGATGGGATGGGATGGGATGGGATGGGATGCGATGGGCTAGGATCGCTGGGATTGGATCCCTGGGGTGAGATGGGAACCCTGGGATGGGATCCCTAGGATGTGATGGGATGGGATCGGATGGGAAGGGATGGTATCCCTGGGATGGGATGGGATCCCTTGGATGAGATAGGTTGACTGGGATGGGAACAGATGGGACGGCATGGAATGCGATCGGATGGGATGGGATCTCTGGGTTCGGATGGGACCCCTGGGATGGGATGGGATGGGATGTGATGGTATGGGATGGGAAGGGATGGTATCCCTGGGATGGGATGGGATCACTGGGATGGGATGGAATGGGCTGGGATGGGATGGGATGGGATGGGATGGGATGGGATGGGATGGCATGGGATGGAATGGGATGGGTTGGGATGGGATGGGATGGGATAGGATCGCTGGGATTGGATCCCTGGGATGAGATGGTATCCCTGGGATGGGATGGCATCCTTGGGATGTTATCCCTGAGATGGAATGTGATCCATGGGATGGGATGGGATGGGATGGGATGGGATGGGATGGGATGGGATGGGATGGGATGGGATGGGATGGGATGGGATGGGATGGGATGGGATGGTTTGGGATGGGATGGGATCCCTGGGTTGGGATGGATTCCATGGGATGGGATTTTTGGGATGGGATCCCTGGGATGGGATGGGATGGGATGGGATGGGATGGGATGGGATGGGATGGGATAGGATCGCTGGGATTGGATCCCTGGGATGAGATGGGTTGGAATGGGATGGAATGGGATGGGATGTGATGGGATCCCTGGGATGGGATGGGATGGGATGGGATGGGATGGGATGGGATCCCTGGGATGGGATGGGATGGGATGGGATCCCTGGGATGGGATGGGATCCCTGGAATGGGATCCCTGGGATGGGATGTGATCCCTGAATGTTATCCCTGGGATGGGATGGGATCCCTGGGATGGGATGGGATGGGATGGGATGGGATGGGTTCCATGGGATGGGATCCGTGGGTTGGAATGGCATGAGATGGGATGGGATGAGATAGGATGGCTGGGATTGGATCCCTGGGATGAGATGGGATCCCTGGGATGTGATCCCTGGAATGGGATGGGATCCCTGGGATGTTATGGGATCCGTGGGATGTGATGGGATGGGATTCCTGGGATGGGAATGGGTGGGATGGGATGGGATGGGATGGGATCCCTGTGATGGGATGGGATGGTATACCTGGGATGGGATTGCTTGGGATGGGATCCCTGGGATGGGATGGGATGGGTTGGGCTGGGATGGGATCCCTCAGATGGGATGGGATCCCTGGAATGGGATCCCTGGGATGGGATGGGATCCCTGGGATGGGATGGGATGGGATGGGATGGGATGGGATGGCGGGGGATGGGATTGCTTGGGATGGGATTGGATCCCTTGGATGAGATGGGATCCCTGGGATGGGATCCCTGGGATGGGATGGGATGGGATGGGATGGGATGGTATGGGATGGGATCCCTGTGATGGGATGGGATGGTATACCTGGGATGGGATTGGCTGGGATGGGATCCCTGGGATTGGATGGGATGTGATGGGTTGGGCTGGGATGGGATCTCTGGGATGGGATGGGATGGGATGGGATGGAATGGGATGGGATGCGATGGGATGGGACGGGACGGGATGGGATGGGATCCCTCAGATGGGATGGGATCCCTGGGATGGGATGGGATGGGATGGGATGGGATGGGATGGGATGGGATGGGATAGGATCGCTGGGATTGGATCCCTGGGATGAGATGGGATCCCGGGGATGGGATCCCTGGGATGGGATGGGTTGGGATGGGATGGCATGGGATGGAATGGGATGGGTTGGGATGGGATGGGATGGGATAGGATCGCTGGGATTGGATCCCTGGGATGAGATGGTATCCCTGGGATGGGATGGCTTCCTTGGGATGTTATCCCTGAGATGGAATGTGATCCATGGGATGGGATGGGATGGGATGGGATGGGATGGGATGGGATGGGATGGGATGGGATGGGATGGGATGGTTTGGGATGGGATGGGATCCCTGGGTTGGGATGGATTCCATGGGATGGGATTTTTGGGATGGGATCCCTGGGATGGGATGGGATGGGATGGGATCCCTGGGATGGGATGGGATGGGTTGGGCTGGGATGGGATCTCTGGGATGGGATGGTACGGGATGGGATGGGATGGGATGGGATGGGACGGGATGGGATGGGATCCCTCAGATGGGATGGGATCCCTGGAATGGGATCCCTGGGATGGGATGTGATCCCTGAATGTTATCCCTGGGATGGGATGGGATCCCTGGGATGGGATGGGATGGGATGGGATGGGATGGGTTCCATGGGATGGGATCCCTGGGTTGGAATGGCATGAGATGGGATGGGATGAGATAGGATGGCTGGGATTGGATCCCTGGGATGAGATGGGATCCCTGGGATGTGATCCCTGGAATGGGATGGGATCCCTGGGATGTTATGGGATCCGTGGGATGTGATGGGATGGGATTCCTGGGATGGGAATGGGTGGGATGGGATGGGATGGGATGGGATCCCTGTGATGGGATGGGATGGTATACCTGGGATGGGATTGCTTGGGATGGGATCCCTGGGATGGGATGGGATGGGTTGGGCTGGGATGGGATCTCTGGGATGGGATGGGATGGGATGGGATGGGATGGGATGGGATGGGATGGGATGGGATGGGATGGGACGGGACGGGACGGGACGGGATGGGATCCCTCAGATGGGATGGGATCCCTGGAATGGGATCCCTGGGATGGGATGGGATCCCTGGGATGGGATGGGATCCATGGGATGGAATGGGATCCCTTGGATGAGATCCCTTGGATGGGATGGGATGGGATCGGATGGGAAGGGATGGTATCCCTGGGATGGGATGGGATCCCTTGGATGAGATAGGTTGACTGGGATGGGAACAGATGGGACGGCATGGAATGCGATCGGATGGGATGGGATCTCTGGGTTCGGATGGGACCCCTGGGATGGGATGGGATGGGATGGGATGGCATGGGATGGAATGGGATGGGTTGGGATGGGATGGGATGGGATAGGATCGCTGGGATTGGATCCCTGGGATGAGATGGTATCCCTGGGATGGGATGGCATCCTTGGGATGTTATCCCTGAGATGGAATGTGATCCATGGGATGGGATGGGATGGGATGGGATGGGATGGGATGGGATGGGATGGGATGGGATGGGATGGGATGGGATGGGATGGTTTGGGATGGGATGGGATCCCTGGGTTGGGATGGATTCCATGGGATGGGATTTTTGGGATGGGATCCCTGGGATGGGATGGGATGGGATGGGATAGGATCGCTGGGATTGGATCCCTGGGATGAGATGGGTTGGAATGGGATGGAATGGGATGGGATGTGATGGGATCCCTGGGATGGGATGGGATGGGATGGGATGGGATGGGATGGGATCCCTGGGATGGGATGGGATGGGATCCCTGGGATGGGATGGGATGGGTTGGGCTGGGATGGGATCTCTGGGATGGGATGGTACGGGATGGGATGGGATGGGATGGGACGGGATGGGATGGGATCCCTCAGATGGGATGGGATCCCTGGAATGGGATCCCTGGGATGGGATGTGATCCCTGAATGTTATCCCTGGGATGGGATGGGATCCCTGGGATGGGATGGGATGGGATGGGATGGGATGGGTTCCATGGGATGGGATCCCTGGGTTGGAATGGCATGAGATGGGATGGGATGAGATAGGATGGCTGGGATTGGATCCCTGGGATGAGATGGGATCCCTGGGATGTGATCCCTGGAATGGGATGGGATCCCTGGGATGTTATGGGATCCGTGGGATGTGATGGGATGGGATTCCTGGGATGGGAATGGGTGGGATGGGATGGGATGGGATGGGATCCCTGTGATGGGATGGGATGGTATACCTGGGATGGGATTGCTTGGGATGGGATCCCTGGGATGGGATGGGATGGGTTGGGCTGGGATGGGATCTCTGGGATGGGATGGGATGGGATGGGATGGGATGGGATGGGACGGGACGGGACGGGATGGGATGGGATCCCTCAGATGGGATGGGATGGGATCCCTGGGATGGGATGGGATCCATGGGATGGGATGGGATCCCTTGGATGAGATCCCTTGGATGGGATGGGATGGGATCCCTGGGATGGGATCCCTGGAATGAGATGGGATGGGATGGGATCTCTGGGATGGGATGGGATGGGATGGGTTGGGATGGGGTGGGATGGGATTGGATGGGCTACAATGGGATGGGATGGGATGGGATCCCTGGGTTGGGATGGGATGGGATGGGATGGGATGGGATGGGATGGTTTGGGATGGGATGGGATCCCTGGGTTGGGATGGATTCCATGGGATGGGATTTTTGGGATGGGATCCCTGGGATGGGATGGGATGGGATGGGATGGGATGGGATGGGATCCCTGGGATGGGATCCCTGGCATGGGATGGGGTGGGATGGGATGGGATGGGATCCCTGGGATGGGATCCCTGGGATGGGATGTGATGGGACGGGATGGGATGGGGTGGGAAGGGATGGGATGGGGTGGGAAGGGATGGGATGGGCTACAGTGGGATGGGATGGGATGGGATGGGTTGGGATGGGTTGGGGTGGGATGGGATTGGATGGGCTCCAATGGGATGGGATGGGATCGATGGGATGGGATGGGATGGGATGGGATGGGATGGGATGGGATGGGATGGGATGGGATGCGATGGGCTAGGATCGCTGGGATTGGATCCCTGGGGTGAGATGGGAACCCTGGGATGGGATCCCTAGGATGTGATGGGATGGGATCGGATGGGAAGGGATGGTATCCCTGGGATGGGATGGGATCCCTTGGATGAGATAGGTTGACTGGGATGGGAACAGATGGGACGGCATGGAATGCGATCGGATGGGATGGGATCTCTGGGTTCGGATGGGACCCCTGGGATGGGATGGGATGGGATGTGATGGTATGGGATGGGAAGGGATGGTATCCCTGGGATGGGATGGGATCACTGGGATGGGATGGAATGGGCTGGGATGGGATGGGATGGGATGGGATGGGATGGGATGGCATGGGATCGAATGGGATGGGTTGGGATGGGATGGGATGGGATAGGATCGCTGGGATTGGATCCCTGGGATGAGATGGTATCCCTGGGATGGGATGGCATCCTTGGGATGTTATCCCTGAGATGGAATGTGATCCATGGGATGGGATGGGATGGGATGGGATGGGATGGGATGGGATGGGATGGGATGGGATGGGATGGTTTGGGATGGGATGGGATCCCTGGGTTGGGATGGATTCCATGGGATGGGATTTTTGGGATGGGATCCCTGGGATGGGATGGAATGGGATGGGATGGGATGGGATGGGATAGGATCGCTGGGATTGGATCCCTGGGATGAGATGGGTTGGAATGGGATGGAATGGGATGGGATGTGATGGGATCCCTGGGATGGGATGGGATGGGATGGGATGGGATGGGATCCCTGGGATGGGATGGGATGGGATGGGATCCCTGGGATGGGATGGGATGGGTTGGGCTGGGATGGGATCTCTGGGATGGGATGGTACGGGATGGGATGGGATGGGATGGGATGGGATGGGATGGGATGGGACGGGATGGGATGGGATCCCTCAGATGGGATGGGATCCCTGGAATGGGATCCCTGGGATGGGATGTGATCCCTGAATGTTATCCCTGGGATGGGATGGGATCCCTGGGATGGGATGGGATGGGATGGGATGGGATGGGATGGGATGGGTTCCATGGGATGGGATCCGTGGGTTGGAATGGCATGAGATGGGATGGGATGAGATAGGATGGCTGGGATTGGATCCCTGGGATGAGATGGGATCCCTGGGATGGGATGGCATCCTTGGGATGTTATCCCTGAGATGGAATGTGATCCATGGGATGGGATGGGATGGGATGGGATGGGATGGGATGGGATGGGATGGGATGGGATGGGATGGGATGGGATGGTTTGGGATGGGATGGGATCCCTGGGTTGGGATGGATTCCATGGGATGGGATTTTTGGGATGGGATCCCTGGGATGGGATGGGATGGGATGGGATGGGATGGGATGGGATGGGATAGGATCGCTGGGATTGGATCCCTGGGATGAGATGGGTTGGAATGGGAGGGAATGCGATGGGATGTGATGGGATCCCTGGGATGGGATGGGATGGGATGGGATGGGATCCCTGGGATGGGATGGGATGGGATGGGATCCCTGGGATGGGATGGGATGGGTTGGGCTGGGATGGGATCTCTGGGATGGGATGGTACGGGATGGGATGGGATGGGATGGGATGGGATGGGATGGGATGGGACGGGATGGGATGGGATCCCTCAGATGGGATGGGATCCCTGGAATGGGATCCCTGGGATGGGATGTGATCCCTGAATGTTATCCCTGGGATGGGATGGGATCCCTGGGATGGGATGGGATGGGATGGGATGGGATGGGTTCCATGGGATGGGATCCCTGGGTTGGAATGGCATGAGATGGGATGGGATGAGATAGGATGGCTGGGATTGGATCCCTGGGATGAGATGGGATCCCTGGGATGTGATCCCTGGAATAGGATGGGATCCCTGGGATGTTATGGGATCCGTGGGATGTGATGGGATGGGATTCCTGGGATGGGAATGGGTGGGATGGGATGGGATGGGATGGGATCCCTGTGATGGGATGGGATGGTATACCTGGGATGGGATTTCTTGGGATGGGATCCCTGGGATGGGATGGGATGGGTTGGGCTGGGATGGGATCTCTGGGATGGGATGGGATGGGATGGGATGGGATGGGACGGGATGGGACGGGATGGGATGGGATCCCTCAGATGGGATGGGATCCCTGGAATGGGATCCCTGGGATGGGATGGGATCCCTGGGATGGGATGGGATCCATGGGATGGGATGGGATCCCTTGGATGAGATCCCTTGGATGGGATGGGATGGGATGGGATCCCTGGGATGGGATCCCTGGAATGAGATGGGATGGGATGGGATCTCTGGGATGGGATGGGATGGGATGGGATGGAACGGGATGGGATGGGTTGGGATGGGGTGGGATGGGGTTGGATGGGCTACAATGGGATGGGATGGGATGGGATCGATGGGATGGGATGGGATGGGATGGGATGGGATGGGATGGGATGGGATGGGATGGGATCCCTGGGTTGGGATGGATTCCATGGGATGGGATTTTTGGGATGGGATCCCTGGGATGGGATGGGATGGTATGGGATGGGATGGGATAGGATCGCTGGGATTGGATCCCTGGAATGAGATGGGTTGGGATGGGATGGAATGGTATGGGATGTGATGGGATCCCTGGGATGGGATGGGATGGGATGGGATGGGATGGGATGGGATGGGATGGGACCCCTGGGATGGGATGGGATTCCTGGGATGGGATGGGATGGGATGGGATGGGATGGGATGGGATGGGTTGGGCTGGGATGGGATCTCTGGGATGGGATGGGATGGGATGGGATGGGATGGGATGGGATGGGATCCCTGGGATGGGATGGGATTCCTGGGATGGGATGGGATGGGATGGGATGGGTTGGGCTGGGATGGGATCTCTGGGATGGGATGGGATGGGATGGGATGGGATGGGATGGGACGGGATGGGATGGGATCCCTCAGATGGGATGTGATCCCTGGGATGTTATCCCTGGGATGGGATGTGATCCCTGGGATGTTATCCCTGGGATGGGATGGGATCCCTGGGATGGGATGGGATGGGATGGGATGGGATGGGTTCCATGGGATGGGATCCCTGGGTTGGAATGGCATGGGATGGGATGGGATGGGATGGGATGGGATGAGATAGGATGGCTGGGATTGGATCCCTGGGATGAGATGGGATCCCTGGGATGTGATCCCTGGAATGGGATGGGATCCCTGGGATGTTATGGGATCCGTGGGATGTGATGGGATGGGATTCCTGGGATGGGAATGGGTGGGATGGGATGCGATGGGATGGTATCCCTGGGATGGGATTGGTTGGGATGGGATCCCTGGGATGGGATGGAATACCTGGCATGAGATAGCAGGAATGATATGGGATGGGATGGGATGGGATGGGATGGGATGGGATGGGATGGGATGGGATGGGATGGGATGGGATGGGACGGGATGGGATCCCTGCTATGGGATGGGATGGGATCCCTGCGCTGGGATGGGATGGGATGGTATCCCTCGGATGGGATACCTGGGATGGGATGAGATCGCAGGTATGGGATCCCTGGGATGGGATGGAATGGGATGTGATCCGTGGGATGGGATGGGATCCATGGGATGGGATGGGTTGGGATGGGTTGGGAAACCTGGGATGGGATGTTGTGGGATCCCTGGGATGAGACTGGATGGGATTGGATCCCTGGGATGGGATGAGATGGGATCCCAGGGATGGGATCCCTGGGATGGGATTGAATCTCTGGGATGGGGTCCCGGGGATGGGATGGGATCCCTGGGATGGGATCCCTGGCATGGGATGGGGTGGGATGGGATGGGATGGGATCCCTGGGATGGGATCCCTGGGATGGGATGTGATGGGACGGGATGGGATGGGGTGGGAAGGGATGGGATGGGGTGGGAAGGGATGGGATGGGCTACAGTGGGATGGGATGGGATGGGATGGGTTGGGATGGGTTGGGGTGGGATGGGATTGGATGGGCTACAATGGGATGGGATGGGATCGATGGGGTGGGATGGGATGGGATGGGATGGGATGGGATGCGATGGGCTAGGATCGCTGGGATTGGATCCCTGGGGTGAGATGGGAACCCTGGGATGGGATCCCTAGGATGTGATGGGATGGGATCGGATGGGAAGGGATGGTATCCCTGGGATGGGACGGGATCCCTTGGATGAGATAGGTTGACTGGGATGGGAACAGATGGGACGGCATGGAATGCGATCGGATGGGATGGGATCTCTGGGTTCGGATGGGACCCCTGGGATGGGATGGGATGGGATGTGATGGTATGGGATGGGAAGGGATGGTATCCCTGGGATGGGATGGGATCACTGGGATGGGATGGAATGGGCTGGGATGGGATGGGATGGGATGGGATGGGATGGGATGGGATGGGATGGCATGGGATGGAATGGGATGGGTTGGGATGGGATGGGATGGGATAGGATCGCTGGGATTGGATCCCTGGGATGAGATGGTATCCCTGGGATGGGATGGCATCCTTGGGATGTTATCCCTGAGATGGAATGTGATCCATGGGATGGGATGGGATGGGATGGGATGGGATGGGATGGGATGGGATGGGATGGTTTGGGATGGGATGGGATCCCTGGGTTGGGATGGATTCCATGGGATGGGATTTTTGGGATGGGATCCCTGGGATGGGATGGGATGGGATGGGATGGGATGGGATGGGATGGGATGGGATAGGATCGCTGGGATTGGATCCCTGGGATGAGATGGGTTGGAATGGGATGGAATGGGATGGGATGTGATGGGATCCCTGGGATGGGATGGGATGGGATGGGATGGGATGGGATGGGATGGGATCCCTGGGATGGGATGGGATGGGATGGGATCCCTGGGATGGGATGGGATGGGATGGGATGGGATGGGATGGGATGGGTTCCATGGGATGGGATCCCTGGGTTGGAATGGCATGAGATGGGATGGGATGAGATAGGATGGCTGGGATTGGATCCCTGGGATGAGATGGGATCCCTGGGATGTGATCCCTGGAATGGGATGGGATCCCTGGGATGTTATGGGATCCGTGGGATGTGATGGGATGGGATTCCTGGGATGGGAATGGGTGGGATGGGATGGGATGGGATGGGATCCCTGTGATGGGATGGGATGGTATACCTGGGATGGGATTGCTTGGGATGGGATCCCTGGGATGGGATGGGATGGGTTGGGCTGGGATGGGATCTCTGGGATGGGATGGGATGGGATGGGATGGGATGGGATGGGATGGGATGGGATGGGATGGGATGGGACGGGACGGGACGGGACGGGATGGGATCCCTCAGATGGGATGGGATCCCTGGAATGGGATCCCTGGGATGGGATGGGATCCCTGGGATGGGATGGGATCCATGGGATGGAATGGGATCCCTTGGATGAGATCCCTTGGATGGGATGGGATGGGATCGGATGGGAAGGGATGGTATCCCTGGGATGGGATGGGATCCCTTGGATGAGATAGGTTGACTGGGATGGGAACAGATGGGACGGCATGGAATGCGATCGGATGGGATGGGATCTCTGGGTTCGGATGGGACCCCTGGGATGGGATGGGATGGGATGGGATGGCATGGGATGGAATGGGATGGGTTGGGATGGGATGGGATGGGATAGGATCGCTGGGATTGGATCCCTGGGATGAGATGGTATCCCTGGGATGGGATGGCATCCTTGGGATGTTATCCCTGAGATGGAATGTGATCCATGGGATGGGATGGGATGGGATGGGATGGGATGGGATGGGATGGGATGGGATGGGATGGGATGGTTTGGGATGGGATGGGATCCCTGGGTTGGGATGGATTCCATGGGATGGGATTTTTGGGATGGGATCCCTGGGATGGGATGGGATGGGATGGGATGGGATAGGATCGCTGGGATTGGATCCCTGGGATGAGATGGGTTGGAATGGGATGGAATGGGATGGGATGTGATGGGATCCCTGGGATGGGATGGGATGGGATGGGATGGGATGGGATGGGATGGGATCCCTGGGATGGGATGGGATGGGATCCCTGGGATGGGATGGGATGGGTTGGGCTGGGATGGGATCTCTGGGATGGGATGGTACGGGATGGGATGGGATGGGATGGGACGGGATGGGATGGGATCCCTCAGATGGGATGGGATCCCTGGAATGGGATCCCTGGGATGGGATGTGATCCCTGAATGTTATCCCTGGGATGGGATGGGATCCCTGGGATGGGATGGGATGGGATGGGATGGGATGGGTTCCATGGGATGGGATCCCTGGGTTGGAATGGCATGAGATGGGATGGGATGAGATAGGATGGCTGGGATTGGATCCCTGGGATGAGATGGGATCCCTGGGATGTGATCCCTGGAATGGGATGGGATCCCTGGGATGTTATGGGATCCGTGGGATGTGATGGGATGGGATTCCTGGGATGGGAATGGGTGGGATGGGATGGGATGGGATGGGATCCCTGTGATGGGATGGGATGGTATACCTGGGATGGGATTGCTTGGGATGGGATCCCTGGGATGGGATGGGATGGGTTGGGCTGGGATGGGATCTCTGGGATGGGATGGGATGGGATGGGATGGGATGGGATGGGATGGGATGGGACGGGACGGGACGGGATGGGATGGGATCCCTCAGATGGGATGGGATGGGATCCCTGGGATGGGATGGGATCCATGGGATGGGATGGGATCCCTTGGATGAGATCCCTTGGATGGGATGGGATGGGATCCCTGGGATGGGATCCCTGGAATGAGATGGGATGGGATGGGATCTCTGGGATGGGATGGGATGGGATGGGTTGGGATGGGGTGGGATGGGATTGGATGGGCTACAATGGGATGGGATGGGATGGGATCCCTGGGTTGGGATGGGATGGGATGGGATGGGATGGGATGGGATGGTTTGGGATGGGATGGGATCCCTGGGTTGGGATGGATTCCATGGGATGGGATTTTTGGGATGGGATCCCTGGGATGGGATGGGATGGGATGGGATGGGATGGGATGGGATGGGATGGGATAGGATCGCTGGGATTGGATCCCTGGAATGAGATGGGTTGGGATGGGATGGAATGGGATGGGATGTGATGGGATCCCTGGGATGGGATGGGATGGGATGGGATGGGATCCCTGGGATGGGATGGGATTCCTGGGATGGGATGGGATGGGATGGGATGGGTTGGGCTGGGATGGGATCTCTGGGATGGGATGGGATGGGATGGGATGGGACGGGACGGGACGGGATGGGATGGGATCCCTCAGATGGGATGTGATCCCTGGGATGTTATCCCTGGGATGGGATGTGATCCCTGGGATGTTATCCCTGGGATGGGATGGGATCCCTGGGATGGGATGGGATGGGATGGGATGGGTTCCATGGGATGGGATCCCTGGGTTGGAATGGCATGAGATGGGATGGGATGAGATAGGATGGCTGGGATTGGATCCCTGGGATGAGATGGGATCCCTGGGATGTGATCCCTGGAATGGGATGGGATCCCTGGGATGTTATGGGATCCGTGGGATGTGATGGGATGGGATTCCTGGGATGGGAATGGGTGGGATGGGATGGGATGGGATGGGATCCCTGTGATGGGATGGGATGGTATACCTGGGATGGGATTGGTTGGGATGGGATCCCTGGGATTGGATGGGATGTGATGGGTTGGGCTGGGATGGGATCTCTGGGATGGGATGGGATGGGATGGGATGCGATGGGATGGGACGGGACTGGATGGGATGGGATCCCTCAGATGGGATGGGATCCCTGGAATGGGATCCCTGGGATGGGATGTGATCCCTGGGATGTTATCCCTGGGATGGGATGGGATCCCTGGGATGGGATGGGATGGGATGGGATGGGAAGGGATGGGATGGGAGGGGATGGGATCCCTGGGATTGGATGCCTGGGATGAGATGGGATCCCTGGGTTGGGATCCCTGAGATGGGATGGGATGGGATGGGATAGGATGGGATCCCTGGGATGTGATGGAATGGGATGGGATCCCTGGGATGGGATGGGATGGGATCCCTGGGATGGGATGGGATCCCTGGGATGGGATCCCTGGGATGGGATCCATGGGATGGGATAGGTTGGGATGGATTGGGATCCGTTGGATGGGATCTTATGGGATCCCTGGGATGAGATGGGATGGGATTGGATCCCTGGGATGGGATGAGATGGGATGCTAGGGATGGGATCCCTGGAAGGTGATCCCTGGGATGGGATGGGATCCCTGGGATGGGATGGAATCCCTGGGATGGGATCCCGGGGATGGGATCATTGAGATGGGATCCCTGGGATGGGATGGGATGGGATGGGATGGGATGGAATGGGATGGGGGGGGATGGGATTGGTTGGGATGGGATTGGATCCCTTGGATGAGATGGGATCCCTGGGATGGGATCCCTGGGATGGGATGGGATGGGATGGGATGGTATGGGATGGGATCCCTGTGATGGGATGGGATGGTATACCTGGAATGGGATTGGTGTGGATGGGATCCCTGGGATTGGATGGGATGTGATGGGTTGGGCTGGGATGGGATCTCTGGGATGGGATGGGATGGGATGGGATGGAATGGGATGGGATGCGATGGGATGGGACGGGACGGGATGGGATGGGATCCCTCAGATGGGATGGGATCCCTGGAATGGGATCCACATCACAGGGATCCCATCCCATCCCGTCCCATCCCATCACAGCTATCCCATCCCATCCCATCCCATCCCATCCCATCCCATCCCATCCCATCCCATCCCATCCCATCCCATGGATCCCATCCCATCCCAGGGATCCCATCCCTGGGGTCCCATCGCTTCCGTGGAATCCCATCGCATCCCAGGGATCCCATCCCATCCCAGGCACCCCTTCCCAGGGATCCCATCCCATCCCATCCCATCCCATCCCATCCCATCCCATCCCAGCGATACCATCCCAGAGATCCCATCCCGTCCCACGGATCCCATCCCATCCCATCCCATCCCATCCCATCCCATCTCATCCCATCCCATCCCATCCCATCCCATCCCATCCCATCCCATCCCATCCCATCCCATCCCATCCCTGGGATCCCATCGCTTCCCAGGGATCCCATGCCATCCCAGGCACCCCTTACCATGGATCCCATCCCATTCCAGGGATCCCATCCCATCCCAGGGATCCCACACCATCCCAGGGATCCCATCCCAGGGATCCCATCCATCCCATCCCATCCCATCCCATCCCATCCCAGGGATCCCATCCCATCCCAGAGATTCCATCCCATCACAGGGATCCCCTTCCCATCCCATCCTATCCCATCCCTTCCCAGGAATCCCATCCCATCCCATCCCATCAAATCCCATCCCATCCCAGAGATCGCATACCAGGGATCCCATCCCATCCCATCCCATCCCATGCCATCCCATCGATCCCATCCCAGGGATCCCGTCCCATCCCTGAGATCCCATCCCAGCGATCCCATCTCATCCCAGGGGTGCCATCCCATCACATCTCATTCCAGGGGTCCCATCCCAGGTATCCCATTCCATCCCATCCCATCCCATCCCATCCCATCCCATCCCAGGGATCCCATCGCTTCCCAGGGATCCCATGCCATCCCAGGCACCCCTTACCATGGATCCCACCCCATCCCAGGGATCCCATCCCAGGGATCCCATCCATCCCATCCCATCCCATCCCAGGGATCCCATCCAATCCAAGGGATCCCATCCCAGGGATCCCATCCCATCCCAGGGATTCCATCCCATCACAGGGATCCCATCCCACCCCATCCCATCCCATCCCATCCCATCGCATCCCAGGGATCCCATCCCATCCCAGGCACCCCTTCCCAGGGATCCCATCCTATCCCATCCCATCCCATCCCAGCGAAACCATCCCAGAGATCCCATCCCGTCCCACGGATCCGATCCCATCCCAGGTATCCCATCCCATCCCATCCCATCCCATCCCATCCCTGGGATCCCATCGCTTCCCAGGGATCCCATGCCATCCCAGGCACCCCTTACCATGGATCCCATCCCATTCCAGGGATCCCATCCCATCCCAGGGATCCCACCCCATCCCAGGGATCCCATCCCAGGGATCCCATCCATCCCATCCCATCCCATCCCATCCCATCCCATCCCAGGGATCCCATCACATCCCAGGGATTCCATCCCATCACAGGGATCCCATCCCATCCCATCCCATCCCATCCCATCCCTTCCCGGGAATCCCATCCCATCCCATCCCATCACATCCCATCCCATCCCAGAGATCGCATACCAGGGATCCCATCCCATCCCATCCCATGCCATCCCATCGATCCCATCCCAGGGATCCCGTCCCATCCCTGAGATCCCATCCCAGCGATCCCATCTCATCCCAGGGGTGCCATCCCATCACATCTCATTCCAGGGATCCCATCCCAGGGATCCCATCCCATCCCATCCCATCACATCCCATCCCATCCCATCCCAGGGATGCCATCCCAGGGATCCGATCCAATGCCAGGGATCCCATCCCACCCCATCCCATCCCAGGGATCCCATCCCAGGGATCCAATCCCATTCCAGGGATCCCATTCCAGAGATCCCATCACATCCCATCCCATCCCACGGATCTCCTCCAAGGGATCCATTCCCATCCCAGGGATCCTATCCCATCCCAGTGATCCCATCCCTTCAAATACCATCCCATCCCAGGGATACCATCCCATCCCATCCCATCCCATCCCATCCCATCCCATCCCATCCCATCCCAGGGATCCCATCCCAGGGATCCCATCCCAAGGATCCCATCCCAGGGATCTCATCCCAGGGATGCCATCCCATCACAGCGATCCCATCCCATCCCAGGGATTCCACCCCATCCCAGGGATCCCATCCCATCCCATCCCATCCCATCACCGGGATCCCATCCAATCCCAGGGATCCCATCCCATCCCATCCCATCCCATCCCAGGGATCCCTTCCCAGGGATCCCATCCCGTCCCATCCCATCCCATACCAGGGATCCCATCCCATCCCAGGGATCCCATCCCAGGGGTCCCATCCCATCACAGGTATCCCATCCCATCCCATCCCATCCCATCCCATCCCATCCCATCCCAGGCACCCCTTCCCAGGGATCTCATCCCATCCCAGGGATCCCATCCCATCACATCCCATCCCATCGCAGCGATACCATCCCAGGGATCCCATCCCATCCCAGGGATTCCATCCCATCCCATCCCATCCCATCCCATCCCTGGGATCCCATCCCATCCCAGGGATCCCACCCCATCCCATCCCATCCCAGGGATCCCATCCAATCCCAGGGATCCCATCCCAGGGATCCCATCCCATCCCAGGGATCCCATCCCATCCCAGGGATTCCATCCCATCACAGGGATCCCATCCCATCCCATCCCATCCCATCCCATCCCATCCCATCCCATCCCATCCCATCCCATCCCAGGGATCACTTCCCAGGGATCCCATCCCATCCCATCCCGGGGTTCCCTTCCCCGGGATCCCATCCCATCCCATCCCATCCCATCCCAGGGATCCTATCCCAGGGGTCCCATCGCTTCCGTGGAATCCCATCGCATCCCAGGGATCCCATCCCGTCCCAGGCACCCCTCCCCAGGAATCCCATCCCATCCCATCCCATCCCATCACATCCCATCCCATCCCAGAGATCCCATACCAGGGATCCCATCCCATCCCATCCCATCCCATCCCATCCCATCCCATCCCATCCCATCGATCCCATCCCAGGGATCCCGTCCCATCCCTGAGATCCCATCCCAGCGATCCCATCTCATCCCAGGCATGCCATCCCATCACATCTCATTCCAGGCATCCCATCCCAGGGATCCCATCCCATCCCATCCCATCACATCCCAAAGATCCCATCCCAGAGATGCCATCCCAGGGATCCGATCCAATGCCAGGTATCCCATCCCACCCCATCCCATCCCAGGGATCCCATCCCAGGGATCTCCTCCAAGGGATCCATTCCCATCCCAGGGATCCTATCCCATCCCAGTGATCCCATCCCTTCAAATACCATCCCATCCCAGGGATACCATCCCATCCCATCCCATCCAATCCCAGGGATCCCATCCCAAGGATCCCATCCCAGGGATCCCATCCCATCCCATCCCATCCCATCCCATCCCAGGGATCCCATCCAATCCCAGGGATCCCATCCCATCCCAGGGATTCCATCCCATCACAGGGATCCCGTCCCATCCCATCCCATCCCATCCCATCCCATCCCATCCCATCCCATCCCATCCCAGGTATCCCATCCCATCCCATCCCATCCCAGGGTTCCCTTCCCAGGGATCCCATCCCATCCCCTCCCATCCCATCCCAGGGATCCCATCCCATCCCAGGGATCCCATCCCAGGGGTCCCATCGCTTCCGTGGAATCCCATCGCATCCCAGGGATCCCATCCCATCCCAGGCACCCCTTCCCCGGGATCCCATCCCATCCCAGGGATCCCATCCCATCCCAGGGATCCCATCCCATCCCTGGGATCCCATCCCATCCCAGGGATCCCACCCCATCCCATCCCAGGGATCCCATCCAATCCCAGGGATCCCACCCCAGGGATCCCATCCAATCCCAGGGATCCCATCCCAGGGATCCCATCCAATCCCAGGGATTCCATCCCATCACAGGGATCCCATCCCATCCCATCCCAGCCCAGCCCATCCCATCCCATCCCATGGATCCCATCCCATCCCAGGGATCCCATCCCATCCCAGGCACCCCTTCCCAGGGATCCCATCCCATCCCATCCCATCCCAGCGATACCATCCCAGAGATCCCATCCCGTCCCACGGATCCCATCCCATCCCAGGTATCCCATCCCATCCCATCCCATCCCATCCCTGGGATCCCATCGCTTCCCAGGGATCCCAAGCCATCCCAGGCACCCGTTCCCAGGAATCCCATCCCATCCCATCCCAGAGATCCCATACCAGGGATCCCATCCCATCCCATCCCATCCCATCCCATCCCATCCCATCCCATCGATCCCATCCCAGGGATCCCGTCCCATCCCTGAGATCCCATCCCAGCGGTCCCATCTCATCCCAGGGATGCCATCCCATCACATCTCATTGCAGGGATCCCATCCCCGGGATCCCATCCCATCCCATCCCATCACATCCCATCGATCCCATCCCAGGGATGCCATCCCAGGGGTCCGATCCAATGCCAGGGATCCCAACCCACCCCATCCCATCCCAGGGATCCCATCCCAGGGATCCAATCCCATTCCAGGGATCCCATTCCAGAGATCCCATCACATCCCATCCCATCCCATCCCATCCCAGGGATCTCCTCCAAGGGATCCATTCCTATCTCAGGGATCCTATCCCATCCCAGTGATCCCATCCCTTCAAATACCATCCCATCCCAGGGATACCATCCCATCCCATCCCATCCCAGGGATCCCATCCAATCCAAGGGATCCCATCCCAGGGATCCCATCCCATCCCAGGGATCCCATCCCATCCCATCGCATCCCATCCCAGGTATCCCATCCCATCCCATCCCATCCCAGGGATCCCATCCCACCCCATCCCAGGGATCCCATCCCATCCCAGGGATCCCATCCCAGGCGTCCCATCGCTTCCGGGGAATCCCATTGCATCCCAGGGATCCCATCCCATGCCATCCCATCCCATCCCTGGGATCCCATCCCATCCCAGGGATCCCACCCCATCCCAGGGATCCCATCCCAGGGATCCCATCTCATCCCAGGGACCACATACCATCCTTACCATCCCATCCCATCCCATCCCATCCCGGCGATCCCTCCCATCCCATTCCATCCCAGGGATCCTATCCCAGCGATCCCGTCCCATCCCAGGGATCCCATCCCATCCCACGAATGCCATCCCATCCAAGGGATTCCATCCCATCCCATCCCTTCCCTGGGATCCCATCGCATCCCAGGGATCCCATCCCATGGATCCCATCCCATCCCATCCCATCACATCCCATCCCATCCTATCACATCGATCCCATCGATCCCATGCCAGGGATCGCATCCCAGGTATGCCATCCCATCACATCTCATTCCAGGGACCCCATCCCAGGAATCCCATCCCATCCCATCTCATCCCATTCCATCCAAGGAACCCAACCCAGGGATCCCATCCCATCCCAGGGATTCATCCCATTCCATCCCATCCCAGGGAATCATCCCATCCCATCCCATCCCAACCCATCCCATCCCATCACATCGATCACATCGATCCCTTCCCAGGGATCCCATCCCAGGGATGCCATCCCATGCCAGAGATCCCATCCAGCGATCCCATCTAATCCCAGGGATCCCATCTCATCACATCTCATTCCAGGGACCCCATCCCAGGAATCCCATCCCATCCCATCCCAGGGATCCCATCCCATCCCAGGGATCCCATCCCAGGGATCCCATCCCATCCCATCCCATTCGATCCCATCTCATCCCATTCCATCCAAGGAACCCAACCCAGGGATCCCATCCCAGGGATCCCATCCCAGGGATCCCATCCCATCCCAGGGATTCATCCCATCCCATCCCATCCCATCCCATCCCATCCCATCCCATCCCATCCCATCACATCCCATCACATCCCATCCCATCCCATCACATCGATCCCATCGATCCCATCCCAGGGATCCCATCCCAGGGATGCCATCCCATCCCAGATATCCCATCCAGCGATCCCATCTAATCCCAGGGATCCCATCCCATCACATCTCATTCCAGGGACCCCATCCCAGGAATCCCATCCCATCCCATCTCATCCCATTCCATCCCAGGGATCCCATCCCAGGGATCCCATCGCATCCCAGGGATCCCATTCCACCCCAGGGATCCCATCCCAGGGATCCCATCGCATCCCTGGGTTCCCATCCTATCCCAGGCACCCCTTCCCAGGGATCCCATCCCATCCCATCCCATCGATACCATCCCAGGGATCCCACCCCATCCCAGAGATCCCATCCCAGCTATCCCATCTCATCCCAGGAATCCCATCCCATCACATCTCATTCCAGGGATCCCATCCCAGGGAACCCATCCCATCCCATCCCATCCCATCCCATCGGTCCCATCCCAGGGATCCCATCCCAGAGATCCCATCCAATGCCAGGGATCCCATCCCAGGGATCCCATCCCATCCCAGGGATCCCATCCCATCCCATCCCAGGGATCCCATCCCAGGGATCCCATCCCATTCCAGGGATCCGATTCCAGGGATCCCATCCCATCCCATCCCATCCAAGGGATCTCATCCAAGGGATCCATTCCCATCCCAGGGATCCCATCCCATCCCAGTGATCCCATCCCATCAAATACCATCCCATCCCTGGGATCCCATCCCATCCCAGAGATCCCATCCCAGCGATCCCATCTCATCCAAGGGATCCCATCCCATCCCATCCCAGCTCATTCCAGGGATCCCATCCCAGGGATCCCATCCCATCCCAGAGATCCCATCCCAGCGATCCCATCCCATCCCAGGGATCCCATCCTATTCCAGGGATCCCATTCCATGGATCCCATCCCATCACATCCCATCCCATCCCAGGGATCCCATCCCAGGAATCCCATCCCGTTCCAGGGATCCCATTCCAGGGATCCCATCCCATCCCATCCCATCCAAGGGATCTCATCCAAGGGATCCATTCCCATCCCAGTGATCGCATCCCATCAAATACCATCCCATCCCAGGGATCCCATCCAATCCCAGGGATCCCTCCCATTCCATCCCATCCCATCCCATCCCATCCCAGGGATCCCATCCCAGGGATCCCATGCCATCACAGCGATCCCATCCCATCCAGAGATCCCATCACATCCCATCCCAGGGATCCCATCCCACGGATCTCATCCCTGGGATCCCATCCCATGCCAGGGATCCCATACAATCCCAGGGATCCCATCCCAGGGATCCCATCCCATCCCAGGGACCACATCCCTTCCCATACCATCCCATCCCATCCCAGGGATCCCTCCCATCCCATCCCATCCCATCCCATTCGATCCCAGGGATCCCATCCCAGGGACCCCATCCAAGGGACCCCATCCCATCCCATCCCATCCCATTCCATCCCATCCCATCCCAGGGATTCCATCCAAGGGATCCCTTCCCATCCCAGGGATCCCTTCCCATCCCATGCCAGCGATACCATCCCAGAGATCCCATCCCGTCCCACGGATCCCATCCCATCCCAGGTATCCCATCCCATCCCAGCGATCCCATCTCATCCCAGGGATCCCATTCCACCCCAGGGATCCCATCCCAGGGATCCCATCGCATCCCTGGGATCCCATCGCATCCCTGGGTTCCCATCCTATCCCAGGCACCCCTTGCCAGGGATCCCATCCCATCCCAGAGATCCCATCCCAGCGATCCCATCTCATTCCAGGGATCCCATCCCATCCCAGAGATCCCATCCCAGCGATCCCATCTCATTCCAGGGATCCCATCGCAGGGATCCCATCCCATCCCATCCCATCACATCCCATCCCATCCCAGCGATACCATCCCAGGGATCCTATCCCGTCCCACGGATCCCATCCCATCCCATCCCATCCCATCCCATCCCAGGCATCCCTTCCCAGGGATTTCATCCCATCCCATCCCATCCCATCCCTGGGATCCCATCGCTTCCCAGGGATCCCATGCCATCCCAGGCACCCCTTACCATGGATCCCATCCCATCCCAGGGATCCCATCCCATCCCAGGGATCCCACCGCATCCCAAGGATCCCATCCCAGGGATCCCATCCATCCCATCCCATCCCATCCCATCCCATCCCATCCCATCCCATCCCATCCCAGGGATCCCATCCAATCCAAGGGATCCCATCCCAGGGATCCCATCCCATCCCAGGGATTCCATCCCATCACAGGGATCCCATCCCATCCCATCCCATCCCAGGTATCCCATCCCATCCCATCCCATCCCAGGGATCCCTTCCCCGGGATCCCATCCCATCCCATCCCATCCCATCCCAGGGATCCCATCCCATCCCAGGGATCCCATCCCAGGGGTCCCATCGCTTCCGCGGAATCCCATCGCATCCCAGGGATCCCATCCCATCCCAGGGATCCCATCCCAGGGGTCCCATCGCTTCCGTGGAATCCCATCGCATCCCAGGGATCCCATCCCTTCCCAGGCACCCCTTCCCAGGAATCCCATCCCATCCCATCCCATAACATCCCATCCCATCCCTGAGATCCCATCCCAGCGATCCCATCTCATCCCAGGGATGCCATCCCATCACATATCATTCCAGGGATCCCATCCCAGGGATCCCATCCCACCCCATCCCATCCCATCCCAGGGATCTCCTCCAAGGCATCCATTCCCATCCCAGGGATCCTATCCCATCCCAGTGATCCCATCCCACGGATACCATCCCATCCCAGGGATACCATCCCATCCCATCCCATCCCATCCCAGGGATCCCATCCCAAGGATCCCATCCCAGGGATCCCATCCCAGGGATCTCATCCCAGGGATCCCATCCCATCACAGGGATCCCATCCCATCACAGCCATCCCATCCCATGCCATCCCAGGGATCCCATCCCATCCCAGGGATCCCATACCATCCCAGGCATCCCATCCCAGGGATCCCATCACATCCCAGGGACCACATACCATCCTTACCATCCCATCCCATCCCATCCCAGCGATCCCTCCCATCCCATTCCATCCCAGCGATCCCGTCCCAGCCCAGGGATCCCATCCCATCCCACGGATGCCATCCCATCCTAGGGATTCCATCCCATCCCATCCCATCCCATCCCATCCCATCCCATCCCATCCCATCCCAGGGATCCCATCCAATCCAAGGGATCCCATCCCAGGGATCCCATCCCATTCCAGGGATTCCATCCCATCACAGGGATCCCATCCCATCCCATCCCATCCCATCCCATCCCAGGTATCCCATCCCATCCCATCCCGGGGTTCCCTTCCCCGGGATCCCATCCCATCCCATCGCATCCCAGGGATCCCATCCCGTCCCAGGCACCCCTTCCCAGGAATCCCATCCCATCCCATCCCATCCCATCACATCCCATCCCATCCCAGAGATCCCATACCCGGGATCCCATCCCGTCCCACGGATCCCATGCCATCCCAGGCACCCCTTACCATGGATCCCATCCCATCCCAGGGATCCCATCCCATCCCACTGATCCCATCCCTGGGATCCCATCCCATGCCAGGGATCCCATACGATCCCAGGGATCCCATCCCAGGGATCCCATCCTATCCCAGGCACCACATCCCTTCCCATACCATCCCATCCCATCCCAGGAATCCCTCCCATCCCATCCCATTCGATCCCAGGGATCCCATCCAAGGGACCCCATCCCATCCCATCCCATCCCACGGATCTCGTCCAAGGGATCCCTTCCGAACCCAGGGACCCCATCCAGGGGACCCCATCCCATCCCATCCCATCCCATTCCATCCCATTGGTCCCATCCCAGGGATTCCATCCAAGGGATCCCTTCCCATCCCAGGGATCCCTTCCCATCCCATGCCAGGGATCCCATCCCATCAAATAAGATCCCATCACAGGGATCCCATCCCATCCCATCCCATTCCATCCCATCCCATCCCAACCCATCCCATCTCATCCCATTCCATCCCCGGCATCCCATCCCACGGATCCCATACCATCCCAGGGACTCATCCCATCCCATCCCATCCCATCCCATCCCATCCCATCCTATCCCATCCCATCCCTGGGATCCCATCCCAGGGATCCCATCCAATGCCAGGGATACCATCCCAGGGATCCCATCCCATTCCAGGGATCCCATTCCATGGATCCCATCCCATCCCATCCCATCCCAGGGATCCCATCCCAGGGATCCCATCCCGTTCCAGGGATCTCATTCCAGGGATCCCATCCCATCCCATCCCATCCAAGGG
Source organism: Sturnus vulgaris (assembly GCF_052056855.1). NCBI lineage: Eukaryota > Metazoa > Chordata > Aves > Passeriformes > Sturnidae > Sturnus > Sturnus vulgaris. Next base: position 17,022,509 of record NC_142282.1, read on the forward strand.
ATCTCATCCAAGGGATCCATTCCCATCCCAGTGATCCCATCCCATCAAATACCATCCCATCCCAGGGATCCCATCCAGTCCCAGGGATCCCTCCCATTCCATCCCATCCCATCCCATCCCATCCCATCCCATCCCATCCCATCCCAGGGATCCCATCCCAGGGATCCCATCCCATCACAGCGATCCCATCCCATCCAGAGATCCCATCACATCCCATCCCAGGGATCCCATCCCACGGATCTCATCCCTGGGATCCCATCCCATGCCAGGGATCCCATACGATCCCAGGGATCCCATCCCAGGGATCCCATCCCATCCCAGGGACCACATCCCTTCCCATACCATCCCATCCCATCCCAGGGATCCCACCCATCCCATCCCATCCCATCCCATCCCATTCGATCCCAGGGATCCCATCCCAGGGACCCCATCCAAGGGACCCCATCCCATCCCATCCCATTCCATCCCATCCCATCCCAGGGACTCATCCCATCCCATCCCATCCCATCCCATCCCATCCTATCCCATCCCATCCCATCCCATCCCATCCCTGGGATCCCATCCCAGGGATCCCATCCAATGCCAGGGATACCATCCCAGGGATCCCATCCCATTCCAGGGATCCCATTCCATGGATCCCATCCCATCACATCCCATCCCATCCCAGGGATCCCATCCCAGGGATCCCATCCCATCCCATCCAAGGGATCTCATCCAAGGGATCCCTTCCCATCCCAGGGATCCCTTCCCATCCCATTCCAGGGATCCCATCCCATCAAATAACATCCCATCACAGGGATCCCATCCCATCCAATCCCAGGGATCCCATTCCATCCCATCCCATCCCATCTCATCCCATTCCATCCCAGGCATCCCATCCCACGGATCCCATCCCATCCCAGGGACTCATCCCATCCCATCCCATCCCATCCTCTCCCATCCCATCCCATTCCTGGGATCCCATCCCAGGGATCCCCTCCCAGGGATCCCATCCCATCCCAGGGATCCCATTCCATCCCAGGGATCCCAACCCAGGGATCCCATCTCAGGGATCCCATCCCATCCCAGGGATCCCATCCCATCCCATTCCAGGGATCCCAACCCAGCGATACCATCCCAGGGACCACATCCCATCCCACGGATCCCATCCCATCCCATCCATCCCATCCCATCCCATCCCAGGGATCCCATCCCATCCCAGGGATCCCATCCCAGGGATCCCATCCCAGGGATCCCATCCCATCCCAGGGATTCCATCCCATCACAGGGATCCCATCCCATCCCATCCCAGGGATTCCATCCCATCCCAGGGATCCCATCCCATCCCATCTCATCCCAGGGATCCCATCTCATCCCAGCGATCCCATCCCATCACAGCCATCCCATCCCATCCCATCCCAGGGAAGCCATCCCATCCCAGGGATCCCATACCATCCCAGGCATCCCATCCCAGGGATCCCATCACATCCCAGGGATCCCATCCCAGGGATCCCATCCCATTCCATTCCATCCCATCTCATCCCATTCCATCCAAGGAACCCAACCCAGGGAACCCATCCCATCCCATCCCATTCCATCCCATCTCATCCCATCCCATCTCATCCCATTCCACCCAAGGAACCCAACCCAGGGATCCCATCAAAACCCAGGGATCCCATCCCATCCCAGGGATCCCATCCCAGGGATCCCATCCCATCCCATTCCATCCCATCTCATCCCATTCCATCCAAGGAACCCAACCCAGGGAACCCATCCCATCCCATTCCATCCCATCTCATCCCATCCCATCTCATCCCATTCCACCCAAGGAACCCAACCCAGGGATCCCATCCCATCCCAGGTATCCCATCCCATCCCAGTGATCCCATCCCATCAAATACCATCCCATCCCAGGGATCCCATCCCAGGGATCCCATCCCAGAGATCCCATCCCAGCGATCCCATCTCATCCCAGGGATCCCTTCCCATCCCATGCCAGGGATCCCATCCCATCAAATAACATCCCATCACAGGGATCCCATCCCATCCAATCCCAGGGATCCCATTCCATCCCATCCCATCCCATCCCATCCCATTCGATCCCAGGGATCCCATCCCAGGGACCCCCCTCCAAGGGACCCCATCCCATCCCATCCCATTCCATCCCATCCCATCCCAGGGACTCATCCCATCCCATCCCATCCCATCCCATCCCATCCCATCCCATCCCATCCCATCCCATCCCATCCTATCCCATCCCATCCCATCCCATCCCATCCCATCCCATCCCATCCCATCCCTGGGATCCCATCCCAGGGATCCCATCCAATGCCAGGGATACCATCTCAGGGATCCCATCCCATTCCAGGGATCCCATTCCATGGATTCCATCCTATCACATCCCATCCCATCCCAGGGATCCCATCCCAGGGATCCCATCCCAGGGATCCCATCCCGTTCCTGGGATCTCATTCCAGGGATCCCATCCCATCCCATCCCATCCAAGGGATCTCATCCAAGGGATCCCTTCCCATCCCAGGGATCCCATTCCATCCCATCCCATCCCATCTCATCCCATTCCATCCCAGGCATCCCATCCCACGGATCCCATCCCATCCCAGGGATCCCATCCCATCCCACGGATCCCATCCCATCCCATCCATCCCATCCCATCCCAGGGATCCCATCCCATCCCAGGGATCCCATCCCAGGGATCCCATCCCATCCCAGGGATTCCATCCCATCCCAGGGATCCCATCCCATCCCATCCCAGGGATTCCATCCCATCCCAGGGATCCCATCCCATCCCATCTCATCCCAGGGATCCCATCTCATCCCAGCGATCCCATCCCATCACAGCCATCCCATCCCATCCCAGGGATCCCATCACATCCCAGGGACCACATACCATCCTTACCATCCCATCCCATCCCATCCCATCCCAGCGATCCCTCCCATCCCATTCCATCCCATCCCATCCAAGGGATTCCATCCCATCCCATCCCCTCCCTGGGATCCCATCGCATCCCAGGGATCCCATCCCATGGATCCCATCCCATCCCATCCCATCACATCCCATCCCATCCCATCACATCGATCCCATCGATCCCATGCCAGGGATCGCATCCCAGGGATGCCATCCCATCCCATAGATCCCATCCAGCGATCCCATCTAATCCCAGGGATCCCATCCCATCACATCTCATTCCAGGGACCCCATCCCAGGAATCCCATCCCATGCCATCCCATCTCATCCCATTCCATCCAAGGAACCCAACCCAGGGATCCCATCCCATCCCAGGGATTCATCCCATTCCATCCCATCCCAGGGATCCCATCCCACGGATCCCATCCCATCCCAGGGATTCATCCCATCCCATCCCATCCCATCCCATCCCATCCCATCCCATCCCATCACATCGATCCCATCGATCCCATCCCAGGGATCCCATCCCAGGGATGCCATCCCATCCCAGAGAACCCATCCAGCGATCCCATCTAATCCCAGGGATCCCATCTCATCACATCTCATTCCAGGGACCCCATCCCAGGAATCCCATCCCATCCCAGGGATCCCATCCCATCCCAGGGATCCCATCCCAGGGATCCCATCCCATCCCATTCCATCCCATCTCATCCCATTCCATCCAAGGAACCCAACACAGGGATCCCATCCCATCCCATCCCATTCCATTCCATCCCATCTCATCCCATTCCATCCAAGGAACCCGACCCAGGGATCCGATCCCATCCCAGGGATCCCATCCCAGGGATCCCATCCCATCCCAGGGATTCATCCAATCCCATCCCATCCCATCCCATCCCATCCCATCCCATCACATCGATCCCATCGATCCCATGCCAGGGATCGCATCCCAGGGATGCCATCCCATCCCAGAGATCCCATCCAGCGATCCCATCTAATCCCAGGGATCCCATCCCATCACATCTCATTCCAGGGATCCCATCCCAGGGATCCCATCCCATCCCATCCCATCACATCCCATCGATCCCATCCCAGGGATCCCATCCCAGGGATCCGATCCAATGCCAGGGATCCCATCCCACCCCATCCCATCCCAGGGATCCCATCCCAGGGATCCAATCCCATTCCAGGGATCCCATTCCAGAGATCCCATCCCATCCAATCCCATCCCATCCCATCTCATCCCATTCCATCCAAGGAACCCAACCCAGGGATCCCATCCCATCCCAGGGATTCATCCCATTCCATCACATCCCAGGGATCCCACCCCACGGATCCCATTCCATCCCAGGGATTCATCCCATCCCATCCCGTCCCATCCCATCCCATCCCATCCCATCGATCCCATCGATCCCATCCCAGGGATCCCATCCCAGGGATGCCATCCCATCCCAGAGATCCCATCCAGCGATCCCATCTAATCCCAGGGATCCCATCCCATCACATCTCATTCCAGGGACCCCATCCCAGGAATCCCATCCCATCCCATCCCATCTCATCCCATTCCATCCAAGGAACCCAACCCAGGGATCCCATCCCATCCCAGGGATTCATCCCATTCCATCACATCCCAGGGATCCCATCCCACGGATCCCATTCCATCCCAGGGATTCATCCCATCCCATCCCGTCCCATCCCATCCCATCCCATCCCATCCCATCGATCCCATCGATCCCATCCCAGGGATCCCATCCCAGGGATGCCATCCCATCCCAGAGATCCCATCCAGCGATCCCATCTAATCCCAGGGATCCCATCCCATCACATCTCATTCCAGGGACCCCACCCCAGGAATCCCATCCCATCCCATCCCATCTCATCCCATTCCATCCAAGGAACCCAACCCAGGGATCCCATCCCATCCCAGGGATCCCATCCCATCCCAGGGATCCCATCCCAGGGATCCCATCCCATCCCATCCCATCCCATCTCATCCCATTCCACCCAAGGAACCCAACCCAGGGATCCCATCCCATCCCAGGGATCCCATCCCATCCCAGTGATCCCATCCCATCAAATACCATCCCATCCCAGGGATCCCATCCCATCCCTGAGATCCCATCCCAGCGATCCCATCTCATCCCAGGGATCCCTTCCCATCCCATGCCAGGGATCCCATCCCATCAAATAACATCCCATCACAGGGATCCCATCCCATCCAATCCCAGGGATCCCATTCCATCCCATCCCATCCCATCTCATCCCATTCCATCCCAGGCATCCCATCCCACGGATCCCATGCCAGGGACTCATCCCATCCCATCCCATCCCATCCTATCCCATCCCATCCCATCCCTGGGATCCCATCCCAGGGATCCCATCCCATCCCAGGAATCCCATCCCATCCCAGGGATCCCAACCCAGGGATCCCATCTCAGGGATCCCATCCCATACCAGGGATCCCATCTCATCCCAGGAATCCCATCCCATCACATCCCATCTCATCCCATTCCATCCAAGGAACCCAACCCAGTGATCCCATCCCATCCCAGGGATCCCATCCCAGGGATCCCATCCCATCCCATCCCATCCCATTCCATCCAAGGAACCCAACCCAGGTATCCCATCCCATCCCAGGGATCCCATCCCAGGGATACCATGCCAGGGATCCCATCCGATCCCAGGGATCCCATCCCATCCCATCCCGTCCCATCCCATCCCGTCCCATCCCATCCCATCGATCCCATCCCAGGGATCCCATCCCATCCCAGAGATCCCATCCCAGCGATCCCATCTCATACCAGGCATGCCATCCCATCACATCTCATTCCAGGGATCCCATCCCAGGGATCCCATCCCATCCCATCCCATCCCATCGATCCCATCCCATGGATCCCATCCCAGGGATCCCATCCAAAGCCAGGGATCCCATCCCAGGGATCCCATCCCATTCCAGGGATCCCATTCCAGGGATCCCATCACATCCCATTCCATCCCATCCCATCCCAGGGATCCAATCCCATTCCAGGGATCTCATTCCAGGGATCCCATCACATCCCATCCCACGCCAGGGATCTCATCCAAGGGATCCATTACCATGCCAGGGATCCCATCCCATCCCAGGGATCCCATCCCAGGGATCCCATCCCATCCCAGGGATTCCGTCCCATCCCAGGGATCCCATCCCATCCCATCCCATTCCATCCCATCCCATCCCATCCCATCCCAGGGGTCCCATCGCTTCCGTGGAATCCCATCGCATCCCAGGGATCCCATCCCATCCCGGGCACCCCTTCCCAGGGATCCCATCCCATCCCAGGGATCCCATCCCATCCCATCACATTCCATCCCATCCCAGGGATCCCATCCGATCCCAGGGATCCCATCCCAAGGATCCCATCCCATCCCAGGGATCCCATCCCAGGGATCCCATCCCATCCCAGGGATCCCTTCCCATCCCATCCCATCCCATCGATCCCATCCCAGGGATCCCGTCCCATCCCTGAGATCCCATCCCAGCTATCCCATCTCATCCCATGGATGCCATCCCATCACATCTCATTCCAGGGATCCCATCCCAGGGATCCCTTCCCATCCCATCCCATCACATCCCATCGATCCCATTCCAGGGGTCCCATCCCAGGGATCCGATCCAGTGCCAGGGATCCCATCCCACCCCATCCCATCCCAGGGATCCCATCACTGGGATCCAATCCCATTCCAGGGATCCCATTCCAGAGATCGCATCACATCCCATCCCATCCCAGGGATCTCCTCCAAGGGATCCATTCCCATCCCAGGGATCCCAGCCCATCCCAGTGATCCCATCCCTTCAAATACCATCCCATCCCAATCATACCATGCCATCCCATCCCATCCCATCCCATCCCATCCCAGGGATCCCATCCCACGGATGCCATCCCATTTCAGGGATACCATCCCAGGGATCCCAGCCGATCCCAGGGATCCCATCCGATCCCAGGGATCCCATCCCAGGGATCCCATCCCATCCCAGGGACAACATCCCATCCCATCCCATCCAATCCCAGGGATCCCAACCAAGGGATCCCACCCCATCCCAGGGATCCCATCCCATCCCATCCCATCCCATCACAGGGATCCCATCCCAGGGATCCCATCCCATCCCTGGGATCCCATCGCATCCCTGGGTTCCCATCCTATCCCAGGCACCCCTTCCCAGGGGTCCCATCCCATCCCACAGATCCCATCCCAGCGATCCCATCTCATCCCAGGGATCCCATCCCATCACATCTCATTCCAGGGATCCCATCCCAGGGATCCCATCCCATCCCATCCCATCCAAGGGATCTCATCCAAGGGATCCCATCCCATCCCATGGATCCCATCCCATCCCAGGGATCCCATCCCATCCCAGAGATCCCATCCCAGCGATCCCATCCCAGGGATCCCATCCCATCCCATCCCATCCCATCCCATCCCATCCCATCCCATCCCATCCCATCGGACCCATCCCAGGGATCCCATCCCAGGGATCCCATCCAATGCCAGGGATCCCATCCCAGGGATCCCATCCCATTCCAGGGTTCCCATTCCATGGATCCCATCCCATCCCATCCCAGGGATCCCATCCCAGGGATCCCATCCCGTTCCAGGGATCCCATTCCATGGATCCCATCCCATTCCATCCCATCCCATCCCATCCCATCCCAGGGATCCCTCCCATCCCATCCCATTCGATCCCAGGGATCCCATCCCAGGGATCCCATCCCATCCCAGGGATCCCATCCAGTCCCAGGGATCCCATCCAAGGGACCCCATCCCATCCCATCCCATCCCATCCCATCCCATCCCATTCCATCCCACGGATCTCATCCAAGGGATCCCTTCCGAACACAGGGATCCCATCCAAGGGAGCCCATCCCATCCCATCCCATCCCATCACATTGCATCCCATCCCATCCCAGGGATTCCATCCAAGGGATCCCTTCCCATCCCAGGGATCCCTTCCCATCCCATGCCAGGGATCCCATCCCATCAAATAACATCCCATCACAAGGAACCCATCCCATCCAATCCCAGGGATCCCATTTCATCCCATCCCATCCCATCCCATCCCATCCCATCCCATCCCATTCCATCCCATCCCATCCCATCCTATCCCATCCCATCCCATCCCACCCCTGGGATCACATCCCAGGGATCCCATCCCATCCCAGGGATCCCATCCCATCCCATGGATCCCAACCCAGGGATCCCATCTCAGGGATCCCATCCCATCCCAGGGATCCCATTCCATCCCAGGGATCCCATCCCAGGGATCCCATCGCCTCCCTGGGATCCCATCCCATCCCTGGTATCCCATCTCATCCCAGGCACCGCTTCCCAGGGATCCCATCCCATCCCAGGTATCCCATCCCATTCTATCCCATCCCATCCCATCGATCCCATCGATCCCATCCCAGGGAACCCATCCCAGGGATCCCAGCTCATCCCAGGGATCCCATCCCATCACAACTCATTCCAGGGACCCCATCCCAGGAATCCCATCCCGTCCCATCCCATCCCATCCCAGGGATCCCATCCCATCCCATCCCATCGATCCAACCCAGGGATCCCATCCCATCCCAGGGATCCCATCCCATCCCAGGGGTCCCATCCCACGGATCCCATCCCATCCCATCCCATCCCAACTCATCCCATTCCATCCAAGGAACCCAACCCAGGGATCCCATCCCATCCCAGGGATCCCATCGCAGGGATCCCATCCCATCCCAGGGACCACATCCCATCCCATCACATCCCATCCCAGGGATCCCATCCCAGGGATCCCATCCCATCCCAGGGACCACATCCCATCCCATCCCATCTCATCCCAAGGATCCCATCCCAGGGATCCCATCTCATCACAGGGATCCCATCTCATCCCATTCCAGGGATACCAACCCAGCGATACCATCCCAGGGATCCCATCCCGTCCCACAGATCCCATCCCATCCCAGGGACCCATCCCAGGGGTCCCATCGCTTCCGTGGAATCCCATCGCATCCCAGGGATCCCATCCCATCACAGGCACCCCTTCCCAGGGATCCCATCCCATCCCAGGGATCCCATCCCATCGCATCCCATCCCATCCCAGCGATACCATCCCAGGGATCCCATCCCGTCCCAAGGATCCCATCCCATCCCAGGGATCCCATCCAATCCCAGGGATTCCATCCCATCACAGGGATCCCATCCCATCCCATCCCATCCCATCCCATCCCTGGGATCCCATCCCATCACAGGTATCCCATCCCATCCCATCCCATCCCATCCCATTCCATCCCATCCCATCCCATGGATCCCATCCCATCCCAGGGATCCCATCCCAGGGGCCCCATCGCTTCCGTGGAATCCCATCGCATCGCAGGGATCCCATCCCATCCCAGGCACCCCTTCCCAGGGATCCCATCCCATCACATCCCATCCCATCCCATCCCATCCCATCCCAGCGATACCATCCCAGAGATCCCATCCCGTCCCACGGATCCCATCCCATCCCAGGTATCCCATCCCATCCCATCCCATCCAAGGGATCTCATCCAAGGGATCCATTCCCATCCCAGGGATCCCATCCCATCCCAGTGATCCCATCCCATCAAATACCATCCCATCCCTGGGATCCCATCGCTTCCCACGGATCCCATGCCATCCCAGGCACCCCTTACCATGGATCCCATCCCATCCCAGCGATCCCATCCAATCCAAGGGATCCCATCCCCGGGATCCCATCCCATCCAAGGGATTCCATCCCATCCCATCCCTTCCCTGGGATACCATCGCATCCCAGGGATCCCATCCCATGGATCCCATCCCATCCCAGGGATTCATCCCATCCCATCCCATCCCATCGATCCCATCGATCCCATCCCAGGGATCCCATCCCAGGGATGCCATCCCATCCCAGAGATCCCATCCAGCGATCCCATCTAATCCCAGGGGTCCCATCCCATCTCATCTCATTCCAGGGACCCGATCCCAGGAATCCCATCCCATCCCATCTCATCCCATTCCATCCAAGGAACCCAACTCAGGGATCCCATCCCATCCCAGGGATTAATCCCATTCCATCCCATCCCAGGGATCCCATCCCACAGATCCAATTCCATCCCAGGGATCCCATCCCATCCCATCCCATCCCATCCCATCCCATCACATCGATCCCATCGATCCCATCCCAGGGATCCCATCCCAGGGTTGCCATCCCATCCCAGAGATCCCATCCAGCGATCCCATCTAATCCCAGGGATCCCATCCCATCACATCTCATTCCAGGGACCCCATCCCCGGAATCCCATCCCATCCCATCTCATCCCATTCCATCCAAGGAACCCAACCCAGGGATCCCATCCAATCCCAGGGATCACATCCCATCCCAGGGATCCCATCCCAGGGATCCCATCCCATCCCATTCCATCCCATCTCATCCCATTCCATCCAAGGAACCCAACCCAGGGATCCCATCCCATCCCATCCCATTCCATCCCATCTAATCCCATCCCATCTCATCCCATTCCATCCAAGGAACCCAACCCAGGGATGCCATCCCATCGCAGGGATCCCATCCCCTCCCATCCCATTCCAGGGAACCCATCCCATCCCATTCCATCCCATCTCATCCCATTCCATGCAAGGAACCCAACCCAGGGATCCCATCCCATCCCATTCCATCCCATTTCATCCCATTCCATCCAAGGAACCCAACCCAGGGATCCCATACCATCCCAGGGATCCCATCCCATCCCAGGGATCCCATCCCAGGAATCCCATCCCATCACATCTCATTCCAGGGATCCCATCCCAGGGATCCCATCCCATCCCATCCCATCCCATCCCATCCCATCAGTCCCATCCCAGGGATCCCATCCCAGAGATCCCATCCAATGCCAGGGATCCCATCCCAGGGATCCCATCCCATTCCAGGGATCCCATCCCAGGGATCCCATCCCATCCCATCCCATCCAAGGGATCTCATCCAAGGGATCCATTCCCATCCCAGGGATCCCATCCCATCCCAGTGATCCCATCCCATCAAATACCATCCCATCCCAGGGATCCCATCCCAGCGATCCCATCTCATCCCAGGGATCACATCCCATCCCATCTCATTCCAGGGATCCCATCCCAGGGGTCCCATCCCATCCCATCCCAGAGATCCCATCCCAGCGATCCCATCTCATTCCAGGGATCACATCCCAGGGATCCCATCCCAGGGATCCCATCCCATCCCATCCCATCCCATGCCAGGGATCCCATCCCAGGGATCCCATCCAATGCCAGGGATCCCATCCCAGGGATCCCATCCCATTCCAGGGATCCCATTCCATGGATCCCATCCCATCACATCCCTTCCCATCCCAGGGATCCCATCCGTGGGATCCCATCCCGTTCCAGGCATCCCATTCCAGGGATCCCATCCCATCCCATCCCATCCCATCCAAGGGATCTCATCCAAGGGATCCATTCCCATCCCAGTGATCCCATCCCATCAAATACCATCCCATCCCAGGGATCCCATCCAATCCCAGGGATCCCTCTCATTCCATCCCATCCCATCCCATCCCATCCCAGGGATCCCATCCCATCCCACGGATCCCATCCCTGGGATCCCATCCCATCCCATCCCATTCGATCCCAGGGATCCCAACCCAGGGATCCCATCCAAGGGACCCCATCCCATCCCACGGATCTCATCCAAGGGATCCCTTCCCAACCCAGGGACCCCATCCAAGGGACCCCATCCCATCCCATCCCATCCCATCCCATTCCATCCCATCCCATCCCATCCCAGGGATTCCATCCAATCCCATCCCATCCCCTCCCATCCCATGCCAGGGATCCCATCCCAGGGATCCCTTCTAATCCCGTCCCATCCCCTCCCATCCCATTCCAGGGAACCCATCCCAGGGATCCCATCCCATCCCAGGGATCCCAACCCAAAGATCCCATCCCAGGGATCCCATCCCATCCCAGGGATCCCATCCCAGGGATCCCATCCCATTCCAGGCACCCCTTCCCAGGGATCCCATCCCATCCCAGGGATCCCATCCCATCCCATCCCATCGCATCCCATCCCATCCCATCCCATCCCCTCCCATCCCAGGGATCCCATCCCATGGATCCCATCCCAGAGATCCCATCCCAGCGATCCCATCCCATCCCAGGGATCCCATCGCAGGGATCCCATCCCATTCAAGGCACCCCTTCCCAGGGATCCCATCCCATCCCAGGGATCCCATCCCATCCCAGGGATCCCATCCCATCGCATCCCATCCCATCCCATCCCAGGGATCCCATGCCATGGATCCCATCCCAGAGATCCCATCGCAGCGATCCCATCCCATCCCAGGGATCCCATCCCATCCCATCCCATCCCATCCCATCCCATCCCATCCCATCCATCCCATCCCAGGGATCCCATCCCAGCGATCCCATCCAGCGATCCCATCTCATCCCAGGGATCCCATCCCATCCCAGGGATGCCATCCCATCCCAGGAATCCCATCCCAGGGATCCCATCCCATCCCATCCCATCCCATCCCATCCAATGCCAGGGATCCCATCCCATTCCAGGGATCCCATTCCAGGGATCCCATCCCACCCCATCCCAGGGATCCCATCCAAGGGATCCCTTCCCATCCCAGGCATCCCGTACCATCCCATCACAGAGATCCCATCCCTTCCCATCCCAGGAACCCATCCCATCCCATCCCATCCCATCCAGGGATCCCATCCCAGGGATCCCATCCCATCCCAGGGATCCCATACCATCCCAGGAATCCCATCCCAGGGATCCCATCCCATCCCAGGGACCACATCCCATCCCATCCCATCCCATCCCATCCCAGGGGTCTCATCCCAGGGAACCCATCCCATCACAGGGATCCCATCCCATGCCATTCCAGGGATCCCAACCCAGGGTTACCATCCCCGGGATCCCATCCCATCCCATCCCACGGATCCCATCCCATCCCAGGGATCCCATCCCATCCCATCCCTGGGATCCCATCGCATACCAGGGATCCCATCGCATCCCTGGCACCCCTTCCCAGGGATCCCATCCCATCACAGGGATCCCATCCCAGGGTTCCGATCCCATCCCATCCAATCCCATGCCATCCCATTCCAGGGATCCCATCCCATCCCTGAGATACCATCCCAGCGATCTCATCCCATCCCGGGCATCCCATCCCATCCCATCCCATCACATCCCATCCCATTCCTGGGATCCCGTCGCATACCAGGGATCCCATCCCATCCCAGGCACCCCTTCCCAGGGATCCCATCCCATCACAGGGATCCCATCCCAGGGATCCCATCCCATCCCATCCCATCCCATCCAGGGATCCCATCACATCCCATCCCAGCGATCCAATCCCATCCCATCCCAGCGATCCAATCCCATCCCAGGGATCCCATCCCAGGCATCCCATCCCATCCCAGGGATCCCATACCATCCCAGGAATCCCATCCCAGGGATCCCATCCCATCCCATCCCATCCCATGCCAGGGATCCCATCCCAAGGATCCCATCCAATGCCAGGGATCCCATGCCAGGGATCCCATCCCATTCCAGGGATCCCATTCCATGGATCCCATCCCATCACATCCCATCCCATCCCAGGGATCCCATCCGTGGGATCCCATCCCGTTCCAGGGATCCCATTCCAGGGATCCCATCCCATCCCATCCAAGGGATCTCATCCAAGGGATCCATTCCCATCCCAGTGATCCCATCCCATCAAATACCATCCCATCCCAGGGATCCCATCCAATCCCAGGGATCCCTCCCATTCCATCCCATCCCATCCCAGGGATCCCATCCCATCCCACGGATCCCATCCCTGGGATCCCATCCCATGCCAGGGATCCCATACGATCCCAGGGATCCCATCCCAGGGATCCCATCCCATCCCAGGGACCACATCCCTTCCCACACCATCCCATCCCATCCCAGGGATCCCTCCCATCCCATCCCATCCCATTCGATCCCAGGGATCCCATCCCAGGGATCCCATCCAAGGGACCCCATCCCATCCCATCCCACGGATCTCATCCAAGGGATCCCTTCCCAACCCAGGGACCCCATCCAAGGGACCCCATCCCATCCCATCCCATCCCATCCCATTCCATCCCATCCCATCCCTTCCCAGGGATTCCATCCAATCCCATCCCATCCCCTCCCATCCCATGCCAGGGATCCCATCCCAGGGATCCCTTCTAATCCCGTCCCATCCCCTCCCATCCCATTCCAGGGAACCCATCCCAGGGATCCCATCCCATCCCAGGGATCCCAACCCAAAGATCCCATCCCAGGGATCCCATCCCATCCCAGGGATCCCATCCCAGGGATCCCATCCCATTCCAGGCACCCCTTCCCAGGGATCCCATCCCATCCCAGGGATCCCATCCCATCCCATCCCATCGCATCCCATCCCATCCCATCCCATCCCCTCCCATCCCAGGGATCCCATCCCATGGATCCCATCCCAGAGATCCCATCCCAGCGATCCCATCCCATCCCAGGGATCCCATCCCAGGGATCCCATCCCATTCAAGGCACCCCTTCCCCAGGATCCCATCCCATCCCAGGGATCCCATCCCATCCCATCCCATCCCAGGGATCCCATGCCATGGATCCCATCCCAGAGATCCCATCCCAGCGATCCCATCCCATCCCAGGGATCCCATCCCATCCCATCCCATCCCATCCCATCCCATCCATCCCATCCCAGGGATCCCATCCCAGCGATCCCATCCAGCGATCCCATCTCATCCCAGGGATCCCATCCCATCACATCTCATTCCAGGGATCCCATCCCAGGGATCCCATCCCATCCCAGGGATGCCATCCCATCCCAGGAATCCCATCCCAGGGATCCCATCCCATCCCATCCCATCCCATCCAATGCCAAGGATCCCATCCCATTCCAGGGATCCCATTCCAGGGATCCCATCCCACCCCATCCCAGGGATCCCATCCAAGGTATCCCTTCCCATCCCAGGCATCCCGTACCATCCCATCACAGAGATCCCATCCCATCCCATCCCAGGGATCCCATCCCATCCCATCCCATCCCATCCCATCCCATCCAGGGATCCCATCCCAGGGATCCCATCCCAGGGATCCCATCCCATCCCAGGGATCCCATACCATCCCAGGAATCCCATCCCAGGGATCCCATCCCATCCCAGGGACCACATCCCATCCCATCCCATCCCATCCCATCCCAGGGGTCTCATCCCAGGGAACCCATCCCATCACAGGGATCCCATCCCCGGGATCCCATCCCATCCCACGGATCCCATCCCATCCCAGGGATCCCATCCCATCCCATCCCTGGGATCCCATCGCATACCAGGGATCCCATCCCATCCCTGGCACCCCTTCCCAGGGATCCCATCCCATCACAGGGATCCCATCCCAGGATTCCGATCCCATCCCATCCAATCCCATGCCATCCCATTCCAGGGATCCCATCCCAGGGATCCCATCCCATTCAAGGCACCCCTTCCCCAGGATCCCATCCCATCCCAGGGATCCCATCCCATCCCATCGCATCCCATCGCATCCCATCCCATCCCACCACAGGGATCCCATCCCATCCCATCCCATCCCATCCCATCCCATCCCAGGGATCCCATGCCATGGATCCCATCCCAGAGATCCCATCCCAGCGATCCCATCCCATCCCAGGGATCCCATCCCATCCCATCCCATCCCATCCCATCCCATCCCATCCCATCCCATCCCATCCATCCCATCCCAGGGATCCCATCCCAGCGATCCCATCCAGCGTTCCCATCTCATCCCAGGGATCCCATCCCATCACATCTCATTCCAGGGATCCCATCCCAGGGATCCCATCCCATCCCAGGGATGCCATCCCATCCCAGGAATCCCATCCCAGGGATCCCATCCCATCCCATCCCATCCCATCCAATGCCAGGGATCCCATCCCATTCCAGGGATCCCATTCCAGGGATCCCATCCCACCCCATCCCAGGGATCCCATCCAAGGGATCCCTTCCCATCCCAGGCATCCCGTACCATCCCATCCCAGGGATCCCATCCCATCCCATCCCATCCCATCCCATCCCATCCCATCCAGGGATCCCATCCCAGGGATCCCATCCCATCCCAGGGATCCCATACCATCCCAGGAATCCCATCCCAGGGATCCCATCCCATCCCAGGGACCACATCCCATCCCATCCCATCCCATCCCGTCCCAGGGGTCTCATCCCAGGGAACCCATCCCATCACAGGGATCCCATCCCCGGGATCCCATCCCATCCCACGGATCCCATCCCATCCCATCACATCCCATCCCATTCCTGGGATCCCGTCGCATAGCAGGGATCCCATCCCATCCCAGGCACCCCTTCCCAGGGATCCCATCCAATCACAGGGATCCCATCCCAGGGATCCCATCCCATCCCATCCCATCCAGGGATCCCATCACATCCCATCCCAGCGATCCAATCCCATCCCAGGGATCCCATCCCAGGCATCCTATCCCATCCCAGGGATCCCATACCATCCCAGGAATCCCATCCTAGGGATCCCATCCCATCCCAGGGACCACATCCCATCCCATACCATCCCATCCCATCCCAGGGATCTCATCCCAGGGATCCCATCCCATCACAGGGATCCCATCCCATGCCATTCCAGGGATTCCAACCCAGGGTTACCATCCCCGGGATCCCATCCCATCCCACGGATCCCGTCCCATCCCAGGGATCCCATCCCATCCCATCCCTGGGATCCCATCACGTACCAGGGATCCCATCCCTGGCACCCCTTCCCAGGGATCCCATCCCATCACAGGGATCCCATCCAAGGGATCCGATCCCATCGCATCCCATCCAATCCCATGCCATCCCATTCCAGGGATCCCATCCCATCCCTGAGATACCATCCCAGCCATCTCATCCCATCCCCGGCATCCCATCCCATCCCATCCCATCCCATCCCATCCCATCCCATCCCATTCCTGGTATCCCGTCGCATACCAGGGATCCCATCCCATCCCAGGCACCCCTTCCCGGGTATCCCAACCCCTCACAGGGATCCCATCCCAGGGATCCGATCCCATCCCATCCAATCCCATGCCATCCCATTCAGGGATCCCATCCCATCCCGGAGATACCATCCCAGCGATCTCATCCCATCCCAGGCATCCCATCCCATTCCATCCCATCCCATCCCATCCCATCCCAGGGATCCCATCCCATCCCACGGATCCCATCCCTGGGATCCCATCCCATGCCAGGGATCCCATACGATCCCAGGGATCCCATCCCTGGGATCCCATCCCATGCCAGGGATCCCATACGATCCCAGGGATCCCATCCCAGGGATCCCATCCCATCCCAGGGACCACATCCCTTCCCACACCATCCCATCCCATCCCAGGGATCCCTCCCATTCCATCCCATCCCATTCGATCCCAGGGATCCCATCCCAGGGATCCCATCCAAGGGACCCCATCCCATCCCATCCCACGGATCTCATCCAAGGGATCCCTTCCCAACCCAGGGACCCCATCCAAGGGACCCCATCCCATCCCATCCCATCCCATCCCATTCCATCCCATCCCATCCCTTCCCAGGGATTCCATCCAATCCCATCCCATCCCCTCCCATCCCATGCCAGGGATCCCATCCCAGGGATCCCTTCTAATCCCGTCCCATCCCCTCCCATCCCATTCCAGGGAACCCATCCCAGGGATCCCATCCCATCCCAGGGATCCCAACCCAAAGATCCCATCCCAGGGATCCCATCCCATCCCAGGGATCCCATCCCAGGGATCCCATCCCATTCCAGGCACCCCTTCCCAGGGATCCCATCCCATCCCAGGGATCCCATCCCATCCCATCCCATCGCATCCCATCCCATCCCATCCCATCCCCTCCCATCCCAGGGATCCCATCCCATGGATCCCATCCTAGAGATCCCATCCCAGCGATCCCAACCCCTCCCAGGGATCCCATCGCAGGGATCCCATCCCATTCAAGGCACCCCTTCCCAGGGATCCCATCCCATCCCAGGGATCCCATCGCATCCCATCGCATCCCATCGCATCCCATCCCATCCCAACCCATCCCATCCCATCCCATCCCATCCCATCCCATCCCATCCCATCCCATCCCAGGGATCCCATGCCATGGATCCCATCCCAGAGATCCCATCGCAGCGATCCCATCCCATCCCAGGGATCCCATCCCATCCCATCCCATCCCATCCCATCCCATCCCATCCCATCCCATCCCATCCATCCCATCCCAGGGATCCCATTCCAGCGATCCCATCCAGCGATCCCATCTCATCCCAGGGATCCCATCCCATCACATCTCATTCCAGGGATCCCATCCCAGGGATCCCATCCCATCCCAGGGATGCCATCCCATCCCAGGAATCCCATCCCAGGGATCCCATCCCATCCCATCCCAATCCAACCAATGCCAGGGATCCCATCCCATTCCAGGGATCCCATTCCAGGGATCCCATCCCACCCCATCCCAGGGATCCCATCCAAGGGATCCCTTCCCATCCCAGGCATCCCGTACCATCCCATCACAGAGATCCCATCCCAGGGATCCCATCCCATCCCATCCCATCCAGGGATCCCATCCCAGGGATCCCATCCCATCCCAGGGATCCCATACCATCCCAGGAATCCCATCCCAGGGATCCCATCCCATCCCAGGGACCACATCCCATCCCATCCCATCCCAGGGGTCTCATCCCAGGGAACCCATCCCATCACAGGGATCCCATCCCATGCCATTCCAGGGATCCCAACCCAGGGTTACCATCCCCGGGATCCCATCCCATCCCACGGATCCCATCCCATCACAGGGATCCCATCTCAGGGTTCCAATCCCATCCCATCCCATCCAATCCCATGCCATCCCATTCCAGGGATCCCATCCCATCCCTGAGATACCATCCCAGCGATCTCATACCATCCCGGACATCCCATCCCATCACATCCCATCCCATTCCTGGGATCCCGTCGCATACCAGGGATCCCATCCCATCCCAGGCACCCCTTCCCAGGGATCCCATCCCATCACAGGGATCCCATCCCAGGGATCCCATCCCATCCCATCCCATCCAGGGATCCCATCACATCCCATCCCAGCGATCCAATCCCATCCCAGGGATCCCATCCCAGGCATCCCATCCCATCCCAGGGATCCCATACCACCCCAGGAATCCCATCCCAGGGATCCCATCCCATCCCAGGGACCACATCCCATCCCATACCACCCCATCCCATCCCAGGGATCTCATCCCAGGGATCCCATCCCATCCCCGGGATCCCATCCCATCCCACGGATCCCGTCCCATCCCAGGGATCCCATCCCATCCCATCCCTGGGATCCCATCGCATACCAGGGATCCCATCCCTGGCACCCCTTCCCAGGGATCCCATCCCATCACAGGGATCCCATCCAAGGGATCCGATCCCATCGCATCCCATCCAATCCCATGCCATCCCATTCCAGGGATCCCATCCCAACCCTGAGATACCATCCCAGCCATCTCATCCCATCCCCGGCATCCCATCCCATCCCATCCCATCCCATCCCATCCCATTCCTGGGATCCCGTCGCATACCAGGGATCCCATCCCATCCCAGGCACCCCTTCCCAGGGATCCCATCCCATCACAGGTATCCCATCCCAGGGATCCCATCCCATCCCATCCCATCCAGGGATCCCATCACATCCCATCCCAGCGATCCAATCCCATCCCAGGGATCCCATCCCAGGGATCCCATCCCATCCCAGGGACCACATCCCATACCATCCCATCCCATCCCAGGGACCAAATCCCATCCCATACCATCCCATCCCATCCCAGGGATCTCATCCCAGGGATCCCATCCCATCACAGGGATCCCATCCCATGCCATTCCAGGGATCCCATCCCAGCGATCCCATCGCATACCAGGGATCCCATCCCATCCCTGGCACCCCTTCCCAGGGATCCCATCCCATCACAGGGATCCCATCCCAGGGATCCGATCCCATCCCATCCCAACCAATCCCATGCCATCCCATTCCAGGGATCCCATCCCATCCCTGAGATACCATCCCAGCGATCTCATCCCATCCCAGGGATCCCATCCCATACCATCCCATCCCATCCCATCCCATCCCATCCCATACCATCCCATCCCAGGGATCCCATCCCATCCCATCCCAGGGATCCCATCCCATAACATCCCAAGGATCCCATCCCATCCCAGGGATCCAATCCCATCCCATCCCATCCCAGGGATCGCATCCCATCCCAGGAATCCCATCCCAGGAATCCCATCCCATCCCATCCCATCCCATCCCATCCCATCCCAGGGATCACATCCCATCCCATCTTATCCCAGGAATCCCATCCCATCCCATCCCATCCCACCCCAGGGATCCCATTCCAGGGCTCCCATCTCATCCCTGGGATCCCATCCCATCCCAGGGATCCCATCCCATCCCATCACATACCATCCCATCCCAGGGATCCCATCCTAACCTTGAGATCCCATCCCAGCGATCCCATCTCATCCCAGGGATCCCATCCCATCACATCTCATTCCAGGGATCCCATGCCAGGGATCCCATCCCATCCCATTCCAACCCATCGATCCCATACCAGGGATCCCTTCCCAGGGATCCCATCCCATCCCAGGGATCCCATCCAAGGGATCCCTTCCCATCCCAGGGATCCCTTCCCATCCCATCCCAGGGATCCCATCCCATCAAATAACATGCCATCCCAGGGATCCCATCCCATCCAATCCCAGGGATCCCATTCCATCCCATCCCATCCCATCCCATCTCATCCCATTCCATCCCAGGGATCCCATCCCACGGATCCCATCCCATCCTACGGATCCCATCCCATCACATCTCATTCCAGGGATCCCATGCCAGGGATCCCATCCCATCGCATCCCAACCCATCGATCCCATACCAGGGATCCCTTCCCAGGGATCCCATCCCATCCCAGGGATCCCATCCAAGGGATCCCTTCCCATCCCATCCCATCCCATCCCATCCCATCCCATCCCATCCTTGGGATCCCATCCCAGGGATCCCATCCCATCAAAGGGATCGCATCCCATCCAATCCAGGGATGCCATTCCATCCCGTCCCAGGGATACCATCCCATCCCAGGGATCCCATTCCAGGGATCCCATCCCATCCTAGTGAACCCATACAATCCCAGGGATCCCATCCCAGGGATCCCATCCCATCACAGGGACCACATCCAATCCCATGCCATCCCATCCCATCCCAAGGATCCCATCCCATCCCAGGGATCCCATCCCATCCCATCCCAGGGATCCCATCCCACCCCATCCCAGGGATCATATCCAATCGCAGGAATCCCATCCCATCCCAGGGGTCCCATCACAGGGATACCATCCCATACCATCCCAGGGATCCCATCCGATCCCAGGGATCCCATCCCAGGGATCCCATCCAATCCCATTCCATTCCAGGGATCCCATCCCATCGCAGGGATCCCAAACCAGCGATCCCATCCCAGGGATCCCATCCCATCCCAGGGATCCCATCCCAGGGATCCCATCGCCTCCCTGGGATCCCATCGCATCCCAGGGATCCCATCCCAACCCATCCCATCCCATCCCATCCCATCCCATCCCATCGATCCCATCCCAGGGATCCCATCCCTGGGAAACCATCCCATCCCAGAGATCTCATCCAGGGATCCCATCTCATCCCAGGGATGCCATCCCATCACATCTCATTCCAGGGACCGCATCCCAGGTATCCCATCCCATCCCATCCCATCCCATCGATCCAACCCAGGGATCCCATCCCATCCCAGTGATCCCAACCCATCCCAGGGATCCCATCCCATCCCATCCCATCTCATCCCATTCCATCCAAGGAACCCATCCCAGTGATCCCAACCCATCCCAGGGATCCCATCCCATCCCATCCCATCTCATCCCATTCCATCCAAGGAACCCACCCCAGGGATCCCATCCCATCCCAGGGATCCCTCCCATCCCATCCCATCCCATCCCAGGGATCCCATCCCATCCCAGGTAACCCTTCCATGGGATCCCATCCGAGGGATCCCATCCCATCCCATCCCAAGGATCCCATCCCATCCCAGGGATGGATCCCATCCCAGGGATCCCATCCCACCTATCCCATCCCAGGGATTCCATCCCATTCCAGGGATCCCATTTCATCTGTTCCCATCCCTGGCATCCCATCCCATCCCATCCCAGGGTTCCCATCCCATCCCAGGGATTCCTTCCCAAGGATCCCATCCCATCCCAGGGATCATCTCCCATCGCAGGAATCCCATCCCATCCCAGGGATCCCATCCCAGGGATCCCATCCCATACCATCCCAGGGATCCCATCCCATCCCAGGGATCCCATCCCAGGGATGCCATCCAATCCCATTCCATTCCAGGGATCCCATCCCAGGGATCCCATCCCAGGGATCCCATCCCATCCCAAGGATCCCAAACCTGCGATCCCATCCCAGGGATCCCATCCCAGGGATCCCATCGCCTCCCTGGCATCCCATCGCATCCCAGGGATCCCATCTCATCCCAGGCACCCCTTCCCAGGGATCCCATCCCAACCCATCCCATCCCATCCCATCCCATCCCATCGATCCCATCCCAGGCATCCCATCCCTGGGAAACCATCCCATCCCAGAGATCCCATCCAGCGATCCCATCTCATCCCAGGTATCCCATCCCATCCCATCACATCCCATCGATCCAACCCAGGGATCCCATCCCATCCCAGTGATCCCAACCCATCCCAGGGATCCCATCCCATCCCATCCCATCCCATCCCATCCAGGGATCCCATGACATCCCATCCCAGGGATCCCATCCCATCCCAGGGATACCATGCGAGGGATCCCATCCCATCCCAGGGATCCCATCCCATCCCAGGTAACCCTTCCAAGGGATCCCATCCGAGGGATCCCATCCCATCCCAAGGATCCCATCAGATCCCAGGGATCCCATCACACGGATCCCATACCATCCCAGCTATCCCATCCCAGGGATTCCATCCCATCCCTGCCATGCCATTTCATCTGTTCCCATCCCAGGGATCCCATCCAATCCCATCCCAGGGATCCCATCCCATGGATCCCATCCCATCCCATCCAGGGATCCCATCACATCCCATCCCAGCGATCCAATCCCATCCCAAGCATCCCATCCCAGGCATCCCATCTCATTCCAGGGATCCCATCCCATCACATCTCATTCCAGGGATCCCATCCCATCCCATCCCATCCCATCCCATCCCATCCCATCCCATCCCATCCCATCCCATCCCATTTGTCCCATCCCAGGGATCCCATCCCAGAGATCCCATCCAATGCCAGGGATCCCATTCCAGGGATCCCATCCCAGTCCAGGGATCCCATTCCAGGGATCCCATTCCAGGGATCCCATCCCATCCCATCCCATCCCATCCCATCCCATCCCATCCCAGGGATCCCATCCCAGGGATCCCATCCCATTCCAGGGATCCCATTCCAGGGATCCCATCCCATCCCATCCCATCCAAGGGATCTCATCCAAGGGATCCATTCCCATCCCAGGGATCCCATCCCATCCCAGGGATCCCATCCCATCAAATACCATCCCATCCCAGGGATCCCATCCCATCCCAGAGATCCCGTCCCAGCGATCCCATCTAATCCCCGGGATCCAATCACATCCCATCTCATTCCAGGGATCCCATCCCAGGGGTCCCATCGCTTCCGTGGAATCCCATCGCATCCCAGGGATCCCATCCCATCCCAGGCGCCCCTTCCCAGGGATCCCATCCCATCCCATCACATCCCATCCCATCCCAGCGATACCATCCCAGAGATCCCATCCCGTCCCACGGATCCCATCCCATCCCAGGGATCCCATCCCATCACATCCCATCCCATCCCAGCGATACCATCCCAGAGATCCCATCCCATCCCTGGGATCCCATCGCTTCCCAGGGATCCCATGCCATCCCAGGCACCCCTTACCATGGATCCCATCCCATCCCAGGGATCCCATCCTATCCCAGGGATCCCACCCCATTCCAGGGATCCCATCCCAGCGATCCCATCCATCCCATCCCATCCCATCCCAGGGATCCCATCCAATCCAAGGGATCCCATCACAGGGATCCCATCCCATCCCATCCCATCCCATCCCATCCCATACCAGGGATCCCATCCCAGGGATCCCATCCCATCCCAGGGATTCCATCCCATCAGAGGGATCCCGTCCCTTCCCATCCCATCCCATCCCATCCCATCCCATCCCAGGGATCCCTTCCCAGGGATCCCATCCCATCTCATCCCATCCCAGGGATCCCATCCCATCCCATCCCATCCCAGGGATCCCATCCCATCCCAGGGATCCCATCCCAGGGGTCCCATCGCTTCCGTGGAATCCCATCCCATCCCCGGGATCCCATCCCAGGGGTCCCATCGCTTCCGTGGAATCCCATCCCATCCCAGGGATCCCATCCCAGCCCAGCCACCCCTTACCATGGATCCCATCCCATCCCAGGGATCCCATCCCATCCCATCACATCCCATCCCTTCGCAGCGATACCATCCCACGGATCCCATCCCATCCCAGGGATCCCATCCCATCCCATCCCATCCCTGGGATCCCATCCCATCCCAGGGATCCCACCCCATCCCATCCCATCCCTGGGATCCCATCCCATCCCAGGGATCCCATCCCAGGGATCCCATCCAATCCCAGGGATCCCATCCCAGGGATCCCATCCCATCCCAGGGATTCCATCCCATCACAGGCATCCCATCCCATCCCATGCCATCCCATCCCATCACAGGTATCCCATCCCATCCCATCCCATCCCATCCCATCCCATCCCATCCCAGGGATCCCTTCCCAGGGATCCCATCCCATCCCGTCCCATCCCATCCCATCCCATCCCATGGATCCCATCCCTTCCCAGTGATCCCATCCCAGGGGTCCCATCGCTTCCGTGGAATCCCATCGCTTCCCAGGGATCCCATGCCATCCCAGGCACCCCTTACCATGGATCCCGTCCCATCCCAGGGATCCCATCCCATCCCATCCCAGGGATCCCATCCCATCCCAGGAATCCCATTCCAGGCATCCCATCCCATCCCATCCCAGGAATCCCATCCCATCCCATTCCAGGGATTCCATCCCATCCCAGGGATCCCATCCCATCCCATCCAATCCCATCCGAACCCATCCCAGGTATCCCATCCCAGAGATCCCATTCCATCCCAGCGCAGGGATCCCATCCCATCCCATAGCAAAGATCCCATCCCATCCCATAGCAGGGATCCCATCCCATCCCATCCCATCCCATCACATATCATCCCTGCTATCTCATGCCGGGTTTTCCATCCCATCCCAGGGATCCCATCCCATCCCATAGCAGGGATCCCATCCCATCCCATCCCATCCCATCCCATCACATCACATATCATCCCTGCTATCTCATGCCGGGTTTTCCATCCCATCCCAGGGATCCCATCCCAACCAATCCCATCCCAGGGATCCCATCCCATCCCATCCCAGGGATCCCATCCCATCCCAGGGATCCCATACCATCCCAGGGATCCCATCCCATCCCATCCCATCCCATCCCGTCCCATCCCATCCCATCCCATATCATCCCTGCTATCTCATGCCAGGTATTCCATCTCATCCCTGGGATCCAATCCCAGGGATCCCATCCCCTCCCATCCCATCCCATCCCTTCCCATCCCATCCCATCCCAGGTATCCCATCCCATCCCAGGTATAAAATCCCAAGGATCCCATCCCATCCCAGGGATCCAATCCCATTCCATCCCATCCCATCCCATCCCAGGGATCACATCCCATGCCAGGGATACCATGTCAGAGATCCCATCCCATCTCACGGATGCCATCCCAGGGATTCGATCCCAACCCAGGGATCCCATCCCATCCCAGGAATCCCATTGCAGGAATCCCATCCCATCCCATCCCAGGAATCCCATCCCATCCCATTCCAGGGATCCCATCCCATCCCAGTGAACACATCCCATCCCAGAGATCCCATCCCATTCCAGGGATCCCATCCCATCCCAGTGAACACATCCCATCCCAGAGATCCCATCCCATCCCAGGGATCCCATCCCATCCAATCCCATCCGAACCCATCCCAGGGATACCATCCCAGGGATACCATCCCATCCCATCCCAGCGCAGGGATCCCATCCCATCCCATAGCAGGGATCCCATCCCATCCCATCCCATCCCATCACATATCATCCCTGCTATCTCATGCCGGGTTTTCCATCCCATCCCAGGGATCCCATCCCATCCCATAGCAGGGATCCCATCCCATCCCATCCCATCCCATCCCATCCCATCCCATCACATCACATATCATCCCTGCTATCTCATGCCAGGTTTTCCATCACATCCCAGGGATCCCATCCCAACCAATCCCATCCCAGGGATCCCATCCCATTCCAGGGATCCCATTCCAGAGATCCCATCCCATCCAATCCCATCCCATCCCATCTCATCCCATTCCATCCAAGGAACCCAACCCAGGGATCCCATCCCATCCCAGGGATTCATCCCATTCCATCACATCCCAGGGATCCCATCCCATCGCATCCCATCGCATCCCATCCCATCCCATCCCAGGGATCCCATGCCATGGATCCCATCCCAGAGATCCCATCGCAGCGATCCCATCCCATCCCAGGGATCCCATCCCATCCCATCCCATCCCATCCCATCCCATCCCATCCCATCCCATCCCATCCCATCCCATCCCATCCCATCCCATCCCATCCATCCCATCCCAGGGATCCCATCCCAGCGATCCCATCCAGCGATCCCATCTCATCCCAGGGATCCCATCCCATCACATCTCATTCCAGGGATCCCATCCCAGGGATCCCATCCCATCCCAGGGATGCCATCCCATCCCAGGAATCCCATCCCAGGGATCCCATCCCATCCCATCCCATCCAATGCCAGGGATCCCATCCCATTCCAGGGATCCCATTCCAGGGATCCCATCCCACCCCATCCCAGGGATCCCATCCAAGGGATCCCTTCCCATCCCAGGCATCCCGTACCATCCCATCACAGAGATCCCATCCCAGGGATCCCATCCCATCCCATCCCATCCCATCCAGGGATCCCATCCCAGGGATCCCATCCCATCCCAGGGATCCCATACCATCCCAGGAATCCCATCCCAGGGATCCCATCCCATCCCAGGGACCACATCCCATCCCATCCCATCCCAGGGGTCTCATCCCAGGGAACCCATCCCATCACAGGGATCCCATCCCATGCCATTCCAGGGATCCCAACCCAGGGTTACCATCCCCGGGATCCCATCCCATCCCACGGATCCCATCGCATACCAGGGATCCCATCCCATCCCTGGCACCCCTTCCCAGGGATCCCATCCCATCACAGGGATCCCATCCCAGGGTTCCGATCCCATCCCATCCCATCCCATCCAATCCCATGCCATCCCATTCCAGGGATCCCATCCCATCCCTGAGATACCATCCCAGCGATCTCATACCATCCCGGACATCCCATCCCATCACATCCCATCCCATTCCTGGGATCCCGTCGCATACCAGGGATCCCATCCCATCCCAGGCACCCCTTCCCAGGGATCCCATCCCATCACAGGGATCCCATCCCAGGGATCCCATCCCATCCCATCCCATCCAGGGATCCCATCACATCCCATCCCAGCGATCCAATCCCATCCCAGGGATCCCATCCCAGGCATCCCATCCCATCCCAGGGATCCCATACCACCCCAGGAATCCCATCCCAGGGATCCCATCCCATCCCAGGGACCACATCCCATCCCATACCACCCCATCCCATCCCAGGGATCTCATCCCAGGGATCCCATCCCATCCCCGGGATCCCATCCCATCCCACGGATCCCGTCCCATCCCAGGGATCCCATCCCATCCCATCCCTGGGATCCCATCGCATACCAGGGATCCCATCCCTGGCACCCCTTCCCTGGGATCCCATCCCATCACAGGGATCCCATCCAAGGGATCCGATCCCATCGCATCCCATCCAATCCCATGCCATCCCATTCCAGGGATCCCATCCCAACCCTGAGATACCATCCCAGCCATCTCATCCCATCCCCGGCATCCCATCCCATCCCATCCCATCCCATTCCTGGGATCCCGTCGCATACCAGGGATCCCATCCCATCCCAGGCACCCCTTCCCAGGGATCCCATCCCATCACAGGTATCCCATCCCAGGGATCCCATCCCATCCCATCCCATCCAGGGATCCCATCACATCCCATCCCAGCGATCCAATCCCATCCCAGGGATCCCATCCCAGGGATCCCATCCCATCCCAGGGACCACATCCCATACCATCCCATCCCATCCCAGGGACCAAATCCCATCCCATACCATCCCATCCCATCCCAGGGATCTCATCCCAGGGATCCCATCCCATCACAGGGATCCCATCCCATGCCATTCCAGGGATCCCATCCCAGCGATCCCATCGCATACCAGGGATCCCATCCCATCCCTGGCACCCCTTCCCAGGGATCCCATCCCATCACAGGGATCCCATCCCAGGGATCCGATCCCATCCCATCCCAACCAATCCCATGCCATCCCATTCCAGGGATCCCATCCCATCCCTGAGATACCATCCCAGCGATCTCATCCCATCCCAGGGATCCCATCCCATACCATCCCATCCCATCCCATCCCATCCCATCCCATACCATCCCATCCCAGGGATCCCATCCCATCCCATCCCAGGGATCCCATCCCATAACATCCCAGGGATCCCATCCCATCCCAGGGATCCAATCCCATCCCATCCCATCCCAGGGATCGCATCCCATCCCAGGAATCCCATCCCAGGAATCCCATCCCATCCCATCCCATCCCATCCCAGGGATCACATCCCATCCCATCTTATCCCAGGAATCCCATCCCATCCCATCCCATCCCACCCCAGGGATCCCATTCCAGGGCTCCCATCTCATCCCTGGGATCCCATCCCATCCCAGGGATCCCATCCCATCCCATCACATACCATCCCATCCCAGGGATCCCATCCTAACCTTGAGATCCCATCCCAGCGATCCCATCTCATCCCAGGGATCCCATCCCATCACATCTCATTCCAGGGATCCCATGCCAGGGATCCCATCCCATCCCATTCCAACCCATCGATCCCATACCAGGGATCCCTTCCCAGGGATCCCATCCCATCCCAGGGATCCCATCCAAGGGATCCCTTCCCATCCCAGGGATCCCTTCCCATCCCATCCCAGGGATCCCATCCCATCAAATAACATGCCATCCCAGGGATCCCATCCCATCCAATCCCAGGGATCCCATTCCATCCCATCCCATCCCATCCCATCCCATCTCATCCCATTCCATCCCAGGGATCCCATCCCACGGATCCCATCCCATCCTACGGATCCCATCCCATCACATCTCATTCCAGGGATCCCATGCCAGGGATCCCATCCCATCGCATCCCAACCCATCGATCCCATACCAGGGATCCCTTCCCAGGGATCCCATCCCATCCCAGGGATCCCATCCAAGGGATCCCTTCCCATCCCATCCCATCCCATCCCATCCCATCCCATCCTTGGGATCCCATCCCAGGGATCCCATCCCATCAAAGGGATCGCATCCCATCCAATCCAGGGATGCCATTCCATCCCGTCCCAGGGATACCATCCCATCCCAGGGATCCCATTCCAGGGATCCCATCCCATCCTAGTGAACCCATACAATCCCAGGGATCCCATCCCAGGGATCCCATCCCATCACAGGGACCACATCCAATCCCATGCCATCCCATCCCATCCCAAGGATCCCATCCCATCCCAGGGATCCCATCCCATCCCATCCCAGGGATCCCATCCCACCCCATCCCAGGGATCATATCCAATCGCAGGAATCCCATCCCATCCCAGGGGTCCCATCACAGGGATACCATCCCATACCATCCCAGGGATCCCATCCGATCCCAGGGATCCCATCCCAGGGATCCCATCCAATCCCATTCCATTCCAGGGATCCCATCCCATCGCAGGGATCCCAAACCAGCGATCCCATCCCAGGGATCCCATCCCATCCCAGGGATCCCATCCCAGGGATCCCATCGCCTCCCTGGGATCCCATCGCATCCCAGGGATCCCATCCCAACCCATCCCATCCCATCCCATCCCATCCCATCCCATCCCATCCCATCGATCCCATCCCAGGGATCCCATCCCTGGGAAACCATCCCATCCCAGAGATCTCATCCAGGGATCCCATCTCATCCCAGGGATGCCATCCCATCACATCTCATTCCAGGGACCGCATCCCAGGTATCCCATCCCATCCCATCCCATCCCATCCCATCCCATCGATCCAACCCAGGGATCCCATCCCATCCCAGTGATCCCAACCCATCCCAGGGATCCCATCCCATCCCATCCCATCTCATCCCATTCCATCCAAGGAACCCATCCCAGTGATACCAACCCATCCCAGGGATCCCATCCCATCCCATCCCATCTCATCCCATTCCATCCAAGGAACCCACCCCAGGGATCCCATCCCATCCCAGGGATCCCTCCCATCCCATCCCATCCCATCCCAAGGATCCCATCCCATCCCAGGGATCCCATCCCAGGGATCCCATCCCATCCCACCTATCCCATCCCAGGGATTCCATCCCATTCCAGGGATCCCATTTCATCTGTTCCCATCCCTGGCATCCCATCCCATCCCATTTCAGGGTTCCCATCCCATCCCAGGGATTCCTTCCCAAGGATCCCATCCCATCCCAGGGATCATCTCCCATCGCAGGAATCCCATCCCATCCCAGGGATCCCATCCCAGGGATCCCATCCCATACCATCCCAGGGATCCCATCCCATCCCAGGGATCCCATCCCAGGGATGCCATCCAATCCCATTCCATTCCAGGGATCCCATCCCAGGGATCCCATCCCAGGGATCCCATCCCATCCCAAGGATCCCAAACCTGCGATCCCATCCCAGGGATCCCATCCCATCCCAGGGATCCCATCCCAGGGATCCCATCGCCTCCCTGGCATCCCATCGCATCCCAGGGATCCCATCTCATCCCAGGCACCCCTTCCCAGGGATCCCATCCCAACCCATCCCATCCCATCCCATCCCATCCCATCGATCCCATCCCAGGCATCCCATCCCTGGGAAACCATCCCATCCCAGAGATCCCATCCAGCGATCCCATCTCATCCCAGGTATCCCATCCCATCCCATCCCATCCCATCGATCCAACCCAGGGATCCCATCCCATCCCAGTGATCCCAACCCATCCCAGGGATCCCATCCCATCCCATCCCATCCAGGGATCCCATGACATCCCATCCCAGGGATCCCATCCCATCCCAGGGATACCATCCGAGGGATCCCATCCCATCCCAGGGATCCCATCCCATCCCAGGTAACCCTTCCAAGGGATCCCATCCGAGGGATCCCATCCCATCCCAAGGATCCCATCAGATCCCAGGGATCCCATCACACGGATCCCATACCATCCCAGCTATCCCATCCCAGGGATTCCATCCCATCCCTGCCATGCCATTTCATCTGTTCCCATCCCAGGGATCCCATCCAATCCCATCCCAGGGATCCCATCCCATGGATCCCATCCCATCCCATCCAGGGATCCCATCACATCCCATCCCAGCGATCCAATCCCATCCCAAGCATCCCATCCCAGGCATCCCATCTCATTCCAGGGATCCCATCCCATCACATCTCATTCCAGGGATCCCATCCCATCCCATCCCATCCCATCCCATCCCATCCCATCCCATCCCATTTGTCCCATCCCAGGGATCCCATCCCAGAGATCCCATCCAATGCCAGGGATCCCATTCCAGGGATCCCATCCCAGTCCAGGGATCCCATTCCAGGGATCCCATTCCAGGGATCCCATCCCATCCCATCCCATCCCAGGGATCCCATCCCAGGGATCCCATCCCAGGGATCCCATCCCAGGGATCCCATCCCATTCCAGGGATCCCATTCCAGGGATCCCATCCCATCCCATCCCATCCAAGGGATCTCATCCAAGGGATCCATTCCCATCCCAGGGATCCCATCCCATCCCAGTGATCCCATCCCATCAAATACCATCCCATCCCAGGGATCCCATCCCATCCCAGAGATCCCGTCCCAGCGATCCCATCTAATCCCCGGGATCCAATCACATCCCATCTCATTCCAGGGATCCCATCCCAGGGGTCCCATCGCTTCCGTGGAATCCCATCGCATCCCAGGGATCCCATCCCATCCCAGGCGCCCCTTCCCAGGGATCCCATCCCATCCCATCACATCCCATCCCATCCCAGCGATACCATCCCAGAGATCCCATCCCGTCCCACGGATCCCATCCCATCCCAGCGATCCCATCCCATCACATCCCATCCCATCCCAGCGATACCATCCCAGAGATCCCATCCCATCCCTGGGATCCCATCGCTTCCCAGGGATCCCATGCCATCCCAGGCACCCCTTACCATGGATCCCACCCCATCCCAGGGATCCCATCCTATCCCAGGGATCCCACCCCATTCCAGGGATCCCATCCCAGCGATCCCATCCATCCCATCCCAACCC
Organism: Sturnus vulgaris; assembly: GCF_052056855.1. NCBI lineage: Eukaryota > Metazoa > Chordata > Aves > Passeriformes > Sturnidae > Sturnus > Sturnus vulgaris. Next base: position 17,055,147 of record NC_142282.1, read on the forward strand.
ATCCCAGGGATCCCATCCAATCCAAGGGATTCCATCACAGGGATCCCATCCCATCCCATCCCATCCCATCCCATCCCATACCAGGGATCCCATCCCAGGGATCCCATCCCATCCCAGGGATTCCATCCCATCAGAGGGATCCCGTCCCTTCCCATCCCATCCCATCCCATCCCAGGGATCCCTTCCCAGGGATCCCATCCCATCTCATCCCATCCCAGGGATCCCATCCCATCCCATCCCATCCCAGGGATCCCATCCCATCCCAGGGATCCCATCCCAGGGGTCCCATCGCTTCCGTGGAATCCCATCCCATCCCCGGGATCCCATCCCAGGGGTCCCATCGCTTCCGTGGAATCCCATCCCATCCCAGGGATCCCATCCCAGCCCAGCCACCCCTTACCATGGATCCCATCCCATCCCAGGGATCCCATCCCATCACATCCCATCCCTTCGCAGCGATACCATCCCACGGATCCCATCCCATCCCAGGGATCCCATCCCATCCCATCCCATCCCTGGGATCCCATCCCATCCCAGGGATCCCACCCCATCCCATCCCATCCCTGGGATCCCATCCCATCCCAGGGATCCCATCCCAGGGATCCCATCCAATCCCAGGGATCCCATCCCAGGGATCCCATCCCATCCCAGGGATTCCATCCCATCACAGGCATCCCATCCCATCCCATGCCATCCCATCCCATCACAGGTATCCCATCCCATCCCATCCCATCCCATCCCATCCCATCCCATCCCAGGGATCCCATCCCAGGGATCCCTTCCCAGGGATCCCATCCCATCCCGTCCCATCCCATCCCATCCCATCCCATGGATCCCATCCCTTCCCAGTGATCCCATCCCAGGGGTCCCATCGCTTCCGTGGAATCCCATCGCTTCCCAGGGATCCCATGCCATCCCAGGCACCCCTTACCATGGATCCCGTCCCATCCCAGGGATCCCATCCCATCCCATCCCAGGGATTCCATCCCATCCCAAAAATCCCATTCCAGGCATCCCATCCCATCCCATCCCAGGAATCCCATCCCATCCCATTCCAGGGATTCCATCCCATCCCAGGGATCCCATCCCATCCCATCCAATCCCATCCGAACCCATCCCAGGTATCTCATCCCAGAGATCCCATTCCATCCCAGCGCAGGGATCCCATCCCATCCCATAGCAAAGATCCCATCCCATCCCATAGCACGGATCCCATCCCATCCCATCCCATCCCATCACATATCATCCCTGCTATCTCATACCGGGTTTTCCATCCCATAGCAGGGATCCCATCCCATCCCATCCCATCCCGTCCCATCCCATCCCATCCCATATCATCCCTGCTATCTCATGCCAGGTATTCCATCTCATCCCAGGGATCCAATCCCAGGGATCCCATCCCCTCCCATCCCATCCCATCCCTTCCCATCCCATCCCATCCCAGGGATCCCATCCCATCCCAGGTATAAAATCCCAAGGATCCCATCCCATCCCAGGGATCCAATCCCATTCCATCCCATCCCATCCCATCCCATCCCATCCCAGGGATCACATCCCATGCCAGGGATACCATGTCAGAGATCCCATCCCATCTCACGGATGCCATCCCAGGGATTCGATCCCAACCCAGGGATCCCATCCCATCCCAGGAATCCCATTGCAGGAATCCCATCCCATCCCATCCCAGGAATCCCATCCCATCCCATTCCAGGGATCCCATCCCATCCCAGTGAACACATCCCATCCCAGAGATCCCATCCCATTCCAGGGATCCCATCCCATCCCAGTGAACACATCCCATCCCAGAGATCCCATCCCAGGGATCCCATCCCATCCAATCCCATCCGAACCCATCCCAGGGATACCATCCCAGGGATACCATCCCATCCCATCCCAGCGCAGGGATCCCATCCCATCCCATAGCAGGGATCCCATCCCATCCCATCCCATCCCATCACATATCATCCCTGCTATCTCATGCCGGGTTTTCCATCCCATCCCAGGGATCCCATCCCATCCCATAGCAGGGATCCCATCCCATCCCATCCCATCCCATCCCATCACATCACATCACATATCATCCCTGCTATCTCATGCCAGGTTTTCCATCACATCCCAGGGATCCCATCCCAACCAATCCCATCCCAGGGATCCCATCCCATTCCAGGGATCCCATTCCAGAGATCCCATCCCATCCAATCCCATCCCATCCCATCTCATCCCATTCCATCCAAGGAACCCAACCCAGGGATCCCATCCCATCCCAGGGATTCATCCCATTCCATCACATCCCAGGGATCCCACCCCACGGATCCCATTCCATCCCAGGGATTCATCCCATCCCATCCCGTCCCATCCCATCCCATCCCATCCCATCGATCCCATCGATCCCATCCCAGGGATCCCATCCCAGGGATGCCATCCCATCCCAGAGATCCCATCCAGCGATCCCATCTAATCCCAGGGATCCCATCCCATCACATCTCATTCCAGGGACCCCATCCCAGGAATCCCATCCCATCCCATCCCATCTCATCCCATTCCATCCAAGGAACCCAACCCAGGGATCCCATCCCATCCCAGGGATTCATCCCATTCCATCACATCCCAGGGATCCCATCCCACGGATCCCATTCCATCCCAGGGATTCATCCCATCCCATCCCGTCCCATCCCATCCCATCCCATCCCATCGATCCCATCGATCCCATCCCAGGGATCCCATCCCAGGGATGCCATCCCATCCCAGAGATCCCATCCAGCGATCCCATCTAATCCCAGGGATCCCATCCCATCACATCTCATTCCAGGGACCCCATCCCAGGAATCCCATCCCATCCCATCCCATCTCATCCCATTCCATCCAAGGAACCCAACCCAGGGATCCCATCCCATCCCAGGGATCCCATCCCATCCCAGGGATCCCATCCCAGGGATCCCATCCCATCCCATCCCATCTCATCCCATTCCACCCAAGGAACCCAACCCAGGGATCCCATCCCATCCCAGGGATCCCATCCCATCCCAGTGATCCCATCCCATCAAATACCATCCCATCCCAGGGATCCCATCCCATCCCTGAGATCCCATCCCAGCGATCCCATCTCATCCCAGGGATCCCTTCCCATCCCATGCCAGGGATCCCATCCCATCAAATAACATCCCATCACAGGGATCCCATCCCATCCAATCCCAGGGATCCCATTCCATCCCATCCCATCCCATCTCATCCCATTCCATCCCAGGCATCCCATCCCACGGATCCCATGCCAGGGACTCATCCCATCCCATCCCATCCCATCCCATCCTATCCCATCCCATCCCATCCCTGGGATCCCATCCCAGGGATCCCATCCCATCCCAGGAATCCCATCCCATCCCAGGGATCCCAACCCAGGGATCCCATCTCAGGGATCCCATCCCATGCCATGCCATCCTATCCCAGGGATCCCATCCCATCCCAGGGATCCCCTCCCAGACGTCCTATCGCTTCCCTGGAATCCCATCGTATCCCAAGGATCCCATCCCATCGCAGGCACCCCTTCCCAGGGATCCCATCCCATCCCAGGGATCCCATCCCAGGGATCCCATCCCAACCCAGAGATCCCATCCCAGCGATCCCATCCCATCGCAGGGGTCCCATCCCATCGCATCTCATCCCAGAGATTCCATCCCAGCGATCCCATCCCATCCCATCCCGTCCCATCCCATCCCGTCCCATCCCATCCCATCGATCCCATCCCAGGGATCCCATCCCATCCCAGAGATCCCATCCCAGCGATCCCATCTCATCCCAGGCATGCCATCCCATCACATCTCATTCCAGGGATCCCATCCCAGGGATCCCATCCCATCCCATCCCATCCCATCCCATTGATCCCATCCCATGGATCCCATCCCAGGGATCCCATCCAAAGCCAGGGATCCCATCCCAGGGATCCCATCCCATTCCAGGGATCCCATTCCAGGGATCCCATCACATCCCATTCCATCCCATCCCATCCCAGGGATCCCATCCCAGGGATCCAATCCCATTCCAGGGATCTCATTCCAGGGATCCCATCACATCCCATCCCACGCCAGGGATCTCATCCAAGGGATCCATTACCATGCCAGGGATCCCATCCCATCCCAGGGATCCCATCCCAGGGATCCCATCCCATCCCAGGGATTCCGTCCCATCCCAGGGATCCCATCCCATCCCATCCCATCCCATCCCATCCCATCCCAGGGGTCCCATCGCTTCCGTGGAATCCCATCGCATCCCAGGGATCCCATCCCGTCCCGGGCACCCCTTCCCAGGGATCCCATCCCATCCCAGGGATCCCATCCCATCCCATCACATTCCATCCCATCCCAGGGATCCCATCCGATCCCAGGGATCCCATCCCAAGGATCCCATCCCATCCCAGGGATCCCATCCCAGGGATCCCATCCCATCCCAGGGATCCCTTCCCATCCCATCCCATCCCATCGATCCCATCCCAGGGATCCCGTCCCATCCCTGAGATCCCATCCCAGCTATCCCATCTCATCCCATGGATGCCATCCCATCACATCTCATTCCAGGGATCCCATCCCAGGGATCCCTTCCCATCCCATCCCATCACATCCCATCGATCCCATTCCAGGGGTCCCATCCCAGGGATCCGATCCAGTGCCAGGGATCCCATCCCACCCCATCCCATCCCAGGGATCCCATCACTGGGATCCAATCCCATTCCAGGGATCCCATTCCAGAGATCGCATCACATCCCATCCCATCCCAGGGATCTCCTCCAAGGGATCCATTCCCATCCCAGGGATCCCAGCCCATCCCAGTGATCCCATCCCTTCAAATACCATCCCATCCCAATCATACCATGCCATCCCATCCCATCCCATCCCATCCCAGGGATCCCATCCCACGGATGCCATCCCATTTCAGGGATACCATCCCAGGGATCCCAGCCAATCCCAGGGATCCCATCCGATCCCAGGGATCCCATCCCAGGGATCCCATCCCATCCCAGGGACAACATCCCATCCCATCCCATCCAATCCCAGGGATCCCAACCAAGGGATCCCACCCCATCCCAGGGATCCCATCCCATCCCATCCCATCCCATCCCATCACAGGGATCCCATCCCAGGGATCCCATCCCATCCCTGGGATCCCATCGCATCCCTGGGTTCCCATCCTATCCCAGGCACCCCTTCCCAGGGGTCCCATCCCATCCCACAGATCCCATCCCAGCGATCCCATCTCATCCCAGGGATCCCATCCCATCACATCTCATTCCAGGGATCCCATCCCAGGGATCCCATCCCATCCCATCCCATCCAAGGGATCTCATCCAATGGATCCCATCCCATCCCATGGATCCCATCCCATCCCAGGGATCCCATCCCATCCCAGAGATCCCATCCCAGCGATCCCATCCCATCCCAGGGATCCCATCCCATCCCATCCCATCCCATCCCATCCCATCCCATCGGACCCATCCCAGGGATCCCATCCCAGGGATCCCATCCAATGCCAGGGATCCCATCCCAGGGATCCCATCCCATTCCAGGGTTCCCATTCCATGGATCCCATCCCATCCCATCCCATCCCAGGGATCCCATCCCAGGGATCCCATCCCGTTCCAGGGATCCCATTCCATGGATCCCATCCCATTCCATCCCATCCCATCCCATCCCATCCCATCCCAGGGATCCCTCCCATCCCATCCCATTCGATCCCAGGGATCCCATCCCAGGGATCCCATCCCATCCCAGGGATCCCATCCAGTCCCAGGGATCCCATCCAAGGGACCCCATCCCATCCCATCCCATCCCATCCCATCCCATCCCATCCCATTCCATCCCACGGATCTCATCCAAGGGATCCCTTCCGAACACAGGGATCCCATCCAAGGGAGCCCATCCCATCCCATCCCATCCCATCACATTGCATCCCATCCCATCCCAGGGATTCCATCCAAGGGATCCCTTCCCATCCCAGGGATCCCTTCCCATCCCATGCCAGGGATCCCATCCCATCAAATAACATCCCATCATAAGGAACCCATCCCATCCAATCCCAGGGATCCCATTTCATCCCATCCCATCCCATCCCATCCCATCCCATCCCATTCCATTCCATCCCATCCCATCCCATCCTATCCCATCCCATCCCATCCCACCCCTGGGATCACATCCCAGGGATCCCATCCCATCCCAGGGATCCCATCCCATCCCATGGATCCCAACCCAGGGATCCCATCTCAGGGATCCCATCCCATCCCAGGGATCCCATTCCATCCCAGGGATCCCATCCCAGGGATCCCATCGCCTCCCTGGGATCCCATCCCATCCCTGGTATCCCATCTCATCCCAGGCACCGCTTCCCAGGGATCCCATCCCATCCCAGGGATCCCATCCCATTCTATCCCATCCCATCCCATCGATCCCATCGATCCCATCCCAGGGAACCCATCCCAGGGATCCCAGCTCATCCCAGGGATCCCATCCCATCACAACTCATTCCAGGGACCCCATCCCAGGAATCCCATCCCGTCCCATCCCATCCCATTCCAGGGATCCCATCCCATCCCATCCCATCGATCCAACCCAGGGATCCCATCCCATCCCAGGGATCCCATCCCATCCCAGGGGTCCCATCCCACGGATCCCATCCCATCCCATCCCAACTCATCCCATTCCATCCAAGGAACCCAACCCAGGGATCCCATCCCATCCCAGGGATCCCATCGCAGGGATCCCATCCCATCCCAGGGACCACATCCCATCCCATCACATCCCATCCCAGGGATCCCATCCCAGGGATCCCATCCCATCCCAGGGACCACATCCCATCCCATCCCATCTCATCCCAAGGATCCCATCCCAGGGATCCCATCTCATCACAGGGATCCCATCTCATCCCATTCCAGGGATACCAACCCAGCGATACCATCCCAGGGATCCCATCCCGTCCCACAGATCCCATCCCATCCCAGGGACCCATCCCAGGGGTCCCATCGCTTCCGTGGAATCCCATCGCATCCCAGGGATCCCATCCCATCACAGGCACCCCTTCCCAGGGATCCCATCCCATCCCAGGGATCCCATCCCATCGCATCCCATCCCATCCCAGCGATACCATCCCAGGGATCCCATCCCGTCCCAAGGATCCCATCCCATCCCAGGGATCCCATCCAATCCCAGGGATTCCATCCCATCACAGGGATCCCATCCCATCCCATCCCATCCCATCCCATCCCATCCCATCCCTGGGATCCCATCCCATCACAGGTATCCCATCCCATCCCATCCCATCCCATCCCATCCCATCCCATCCCATCCCATCCCATGGATCCCATCCCATCCCAGGGATCCCATCCCAGGGGCCCCATCGCTTCCGTGGAATCCCATCGCATCGCAGGGATCCCATCCCATCCCAGGCACCCCTTCCCAGGGATCCCATCCCATCACATCCGATCCCATCCCATCCCTGCGATACCATCCCAGAGATCCCATCCCGTCCCACGGATCCCATCCCATCCCAGGTATCCCATCCCATGCCATCCCATCCCATCCCATCCCTGGGATCCCATCGCTTCCCACGGATCCCATGCCATCCCAGGCACCCCTTACCATGGATCCCATCCCATCCCAGGGATCCCATCCCAGGGATCCCATCCATCCCATCCCATCCCAGGGATCCCATCCAATCCAAGGGATCCCATCCCCGGGATCCCATCCCATCCAAGGGATTCCATCCCATCCCATCCCTTCCCTGGGATACCATCGCATCCCAGGGATCCCATCCCATGGATCCCATCCCATCCCAGGGATTCATCCCATCCCATCCCATGCCATCCCATCCCATCACATCGATCCCATCGATCCCATCCCAGGGATCCCATCCCAGGGATGCCATCCCATCCCAGAGATCCCATCCAGCGATCCCATCTAATCCCAGGGGTCCCATCCCATCACATCTCATCCCATTCCATCCAAGGAACCCAACTCAGGGATCCCATCCCATCCCAGGGATTCATCCCATTCCATCCCATCCCAGGGATCCCATCCCACAGATCCCATTCCATCCCAGGGATCCCATCCCATCCCATCCCATCCCATACCATCCCATCACATCGATCCCATCGATCCCATCCCAGGGATCCCATCCCAGGGTTGCCATCCCATCCCAGAGATCCCATCCAGCGATCCCATCTAATCCCAGGGATCCCATCCCATCACATCTCATTCCAGGGACCCCATCCCAGGAATCCCATCCCATCCCATCTCATCCCATTCCATCCAAGGAACCCAACCCAGGGATCCCATCCCATCCCAGGGATCACATCCCATCCCAGGGATCCCATCCCAGGGATCCCATCCCATCCCATTCCATCCCATCTCATCCCATTCCATCCAAGGAACCCAACCCAGGGATCCCATCCCATCCCATCCCATTCCATCCCATCTAATCCCATCCCATCTCATCCCATTCCATCCAAGGAACCCAACCCAGGGATGCCATCCCATCGCAGGGATCCCATCCCCTCCCATCCCATTCCAGGGAACCCATCCCATCCCATTCCATCCCATCTCATCCCATTCCATGCAAGGAACCCAACCCAGGGATCCCATCCCATCCCATTCCATCCCATTTCATCCCATTCCATCCAAGGAACCCAACCCAGGGATCCCATACCATCCCAGGGATCCCATCCCATCCCAGGGATCCCATCCCAGGAATCCCATCCCATCACATCTCATTCCAGGGATCCCATCCCAGGGATCCCATCCCATCCCATCCCATCCCATCCCATCCCATCAGTCCCATCCCAGGGATCCCATCCCAGAGATCCCATCCAATGCCAGGGATCCCATCCCAGGGATCCCATCCCATTCCAGGGATCCCATCCCAGGGATCCCATCCCATCCCATCCCATCCAAGGGATCTCATCCAAGGGATCCATTCCCATCCCAGGGATCCCATCCCATCCCAGTGATCCCATCCCATCAAATACCATCCCATCCCAGGGATCCCATCCCAGCGATCCCATCTCATCCCAGGGATCACATCCCATCCCATCTCATTCCAGGGATCCCATCCCAGGGGTCCCATCCCATCCCATCCCAGAGATCCCATCCCAGCGATCCCATCTCATTCCAGGGATCACATCCCAGGGATCCCATCCCAGGGATCCCATCCCATCCCATCCCATCCCATGCCAGGGATCCCATCCCAGGGATCCCATCCAATGCCAGGGATCCCATCCCAGGGATCCCATCCCATTCCAGGGATCCCATTCCATGGATCCCATCCCATCACATCCCTTCCCATCCCAGGGATCCCATCCGTGGGATCCCATCCCGTTCCAGGCATCCCATTCCAGGGATCCCATCCCATCCCATCCCATCCCATCCCATCCAAGGGATCTCATCCAAGGGATCCATTCCCATCCCAGTGATCCCATCCCATCAAATACCATCCCATCCCAGGGATCCCATCCAATCCCAGGGATCTCTCTCATTCCATCCCATCCCATCCCATCCCATCCCAGGGATCCCATCCCATCCCACGGATCCCATCCCTGGGATCCCATCCCATGCCAGGGATCCCATACGATCCCAGGGATCCCATCCCAGGGATCCCATCCCATCCCAGGGACCACATCCCTTCCCACACCATCCCATCCCATCCCAGGGATCCCTCCCATCCCATCACATCCCATCCCATTCGATCCCAGGGATCCCATCCCAGGGATCCCATCCAAGGGACCCCATCCCATCCCACGGATCTCATCCAAGGGATCCCTTCCCAACCCAGGGACCCCATCCAAGGGACCCCATCCCATCCCATCCCATCCCATCCCATTCCATCCCATCCCATCCCATCCCAGGGATTCCATCCAATCCCATCCCATCCCCTCCCATCCCATGCCAGGGATCCCATCCCAGGGATCCCTTCTAATCCCGTCCCATCCCCTCCCATCCCATTCCAGGGAACCCATCCCAGGGATCCCATCCCATCCCAGGGATCCCAACCCAAAGATCCCATCCCAGGGATCCCATCCCATCCCAGGGATCCCATCCCAGGGATCCCATCCCATTCCAGGCACCCCTTCCCAGGGATCCCATCCCATCCCAGGGATCCCATCCCATCCCATCCCATCGCATCCCATCCCATCCCATCCCATCCCATCCCCTCCCATCCCAGGGATCCCATCCCATGGATCCCATCCCAGAGATCCCATCCCAGCGATCCCATCCCATCCCAGGGATCCCATCGCAGGGATCCCATCCCATTCAAGGCACCCCTTCCCAGGGATCCCATCCCATCCCAGGGATCCCATCCCATCGCATCCCATCGCATCCCATCCCATCCCATCCCAGGGATCCCATGCCATGGATCCCATCCCAGAGATCCCATCGCAGCGATCCCATCCCATCCCAGGGATCCCATCCCATCCCATCCCATCCCATCCCATCCCATCCCATCCATCCCATCCCAGGGATCCCATCCCAGCGATCCCATCCAGCGATCCCATCTCATCCCAGGGATCCCATCCCATCCCAGGGATGCCATCCCATCCCAGGAATCCCATCCCAGGGATCCCATCCCATCCCATCCCATCCCATCCAATGCCAGGGATCCCATCCCATTCCAGGGATCCCATTCCAGGGATCCCATCCCACCCCATCCCAGGGATCCCATCCAAGGGATCCCTTCCCATCCCAGGCATCCCGTACCATCCCATCACAGAGATCCCATCCCTTCCCATCCCAGGGATCCCATCCCATCCCATCCCATCCCATCCAGGGATCCCATCCCAGGGATCCCATCCCATCCCAGGGATCCCATACCATCCCAGGAATCCCATCCCAGGGATCCCATCCCATCCCAGGGACCACATTCCATCCCATCCCATCCCATCCCATCCCAGGGGTCTCATCCCAGGGAACCCATCCCATCACAGGGATCCCATCCCATGCCATTCCAGGGATCCCAACCCAGGGTTACCATCCCCGGGATCCCATCCCATCCCATCCCACGGATCCCATCCCATCCCATCCCTGGGATCCCATCGCATACCAGGGATCCCATCGCATCCCTGGCACCCCTTCCCAGGGATCCCATCCCATCACAGGGATCCCATCCCAGGGTTCCGATCCCATCCCATCCAATCCCATGCCATCCCATTCCAGGGATCCCATCCCATCCCTGAGATACCATCCCAGCGATCTCATCCCATCCCGGGCATCCCATCCCATCCCATCCCATCCCATCACATCCCATCCCATTCCTGGGATCCCGTCGCATACCAGGGATCCCATCCCATCCCAGGCACCCCTTCCCAGGGATCCCATCCCATCACAGGGATCCCATCCCAGGGATCCCATCCCATCCCATCCCATCCCATCCAGGGATCCCATCACATCCCATCCCAGCGATCCAATCCCATCCCATCCCAGCGAACCAATCCCATCCCAGGGATCCCATCCCAGGCATCCCATCCCATCCCAGGGATCCCATACCATCCCAGGAATCCCATCCCAGGGATCCCATCCCATCCCATCCCATCCCATGCCAGGGATCCCATCCCAGGGATCCCATCCAATGCCAGGGATCCCATGCCAGGGATCCCATCCCATTCCAGGGATCCCATTCCATGGATCCCATCCCATCACATCCCATCCCATCCCAGGGATCCCATCCGTGGGACCCCATCCCGTTCCAGGGATCCCATTCCAGGGATCCCATCCCATCCCATCCAAGGGATCTCATCCAAGGGATCCATTCCCATCCCAGTGATCCCATCCCATCAAATACCATCCCATCCCAGGGATCCCATCCAATCCCAGGGATCCCTCCCATTCCATCCCATCCCATCCCAGGGATCCCATCCCATCCCACGGATCCCATCCCTGGGATCCCATCCCATGCCAGGCATCCCATACGATCCCAGGGATCCCATCCCAGGGATCCCATCCCATCCCAGGGACCACATCCCTTCCCACACCATCCCATCCCATCCCAGGGATCCCTCCCATCCCATCCCATCCCATTCGATCCCAGGGATCCCATCCCAGGGATCCCATCCAAGGGACCCCATCCCATCCCATCCCACGGATCTCATCCAAGGGATCCCTTCCCAACCCAGGGACCCCATCCAAGGGACCCCATCCCATCCCATCCCATCCCATCCCATTCCATCCCATCCCATCCCTTCCCAGGGATTCCATCCAATCCCATCCCATCCCCTCCCATCCCATGCCAGGGATCCCATCCCAGGGATCCCTTCTAATCCCGTCCCATCCCCTCCCATCCCATTCCAGGGAACCCATCCCAGGGATCCCATCCCATCCCAGGGATCCCAACCCAAAGATCCCATCCCAGGGATCCCATCCCATCCCAGGGATCCCATCCCAGGGATCCCATCCCATTCCAGGCACCCCTTCCCAGGGATCCCATCCCATCCCAGGGATCCCATCCCATCCCATCCCATCGCATCCCATCCCATCCCATCCCATCCCCTCCCATCCCAGGGATCCCATCCCATGGATCCCATCCCAGAGATCCCATCCCAGCGATCCCATCCCATCCCAGGGATCCCATCCCAGGGATCCCATCCCATTCAAGGCACCCCTTCCCCAGGATCCCATCCCATCCCAGGGATCCCATCCCATCCCATCCCATCCCATCCCAGGGATCCCATGCCATGGATCCCATCCCAGAGATCCCATCCCAGCGATCCCATCCCATCCCAGGGATCCCATCCCATCCCATCCCATCCCATCCCATCCCATCCCATCCCATCCATCCCATCCCAGGGATCCCATCCCAGCGATCCCATCCAGCGATCCCATCTCATCCCAGGGATCCCATCCCATCACATCTCATTCCAGGGATCCCATCCCAGGGATCCCATCCCATCCCAGGGATGCCATCCCATCCCAGGAATCCCATCCCAGGGATCCCATCCCATCCCATCCCATCCCATCCAATGCCAAGGATCCCATCCCATTCCAGGGATCCCATTCCAGGGATCCCATCCCACCCCATCCCAGGGATCCCATCCAAGGTATCCCTTCCCATCCCAGGCATCCCGTACCATCCCATCACAGAGATCCCATCCCATCCCAGGGATCCCATCCCATCCCATCCCATCCCATCCCATCCAGGGATCCCATCCCAGGGATCCCATCCCAGGGATCCCATCCCATCCCAGGGATCCCATACCATCCCAGGAATCCCATCCCAGGGATCCCATCCCATCCCAGGGACCACATCCCATCCCATCCCATCCCATCCCATCCCATCCCATCCCAGGGGTCTCATCCCAGGGAACCCATCCCATCACAGGGATCCCATCCCCGGGATCCCATCCCATCCCACGGATCCCATCCCATCCCAGGGATCCCATCCCATCCCATCCCTGGGATCCCATCGCATACCAGGGATCCCATACCATCCCTGGCACCCCTTCCCAGGGATCCCATCCCATCACAGGGATCCCATCCCAGGATTCCGATCCCATCCCATCCAATCCCATGCCATCCCATTCCAGGGATCCCATCCCAGGGATCCCATCCCATTCAAGGCACCCCTTCCCCAGGATCCCATCCCATCCCAGGGATCCCATCCCATCCCATCGCATCCCATCGCATCCCATCCCATCCCACCCCAGGGATCCCATCCCATCCCATCCCATCCCATCCCATCCCAGGGATCCCATGCCATGGATCCCATCCCAGAGATCCCATCCCAGCGATCCCATCCCATCCCAGGGATCCCATCCCATCCCATCCCATCCCATCCCATCCCATCCCATCCCATCCCATCCCATCCCATCCCATCCATCCCATCCCAGCGATCCCATCCCAGCGATCCCATCCAGCGTTCCCATCTCATCCCAGGGATCCCATCCCATCACATCTCATTCCAGGGATCCCATCCCAGGGATCCCATCCCATCCCAGGGATGCCATCCCATCCCAGGAATCCCATCCCAGGGATCCCATCCCATCCCATCCCATCCCATCCAATGCCAGGGATCCCATCCCATTCCAGGGATCCCATTCCAGGGATCCCATCCCACCCCATCCCAGGGATCCCATCCAAGGGATCCCTTCCCATCCCAGGGATCCCATCCCATCCCATCCCATCCCATCCCATCCCATCCCATCCAGGGATCCCATCCCAGGGATCCCATCCCATCCCAGGGATCCCATACCATCCCAGGAATCCCATCCCAGGGATCCCATCCCATCCCAGGGACCACATCCCATCCCATCCCATCCCATCTCGTCCCTGGTGTCTCATCCCAGGGAACCCATCCCATCACAGGGATCCCATCCCCGGGATCCCATCCCATCCCACGGATCCCATCCCATCCCATCACATCCCATCCCATTCCTGGGATCCCGTCGCATACCAGGGATCCCATCCCATCCCAGGCACCCCTTCCCAGGGATCCCATCCAATCACAGGGATCCCATCCCAGGGATCCCATCCCATCCCATCCCATCCCATCCAGGGATCCCATCACATCCCATCCCAGCGATCCAATCCCATCCCAGGGATCCCATCCCAGGCATCCTATCCCATCCCAGGGATCCCATACCATCCCAGGAATCCCATCCCAGGGATCCCATCCCATCCCAGGGACCACATCCCATCCCATACCATCCCATCCCATCCCAGGGATCTCATCCCAGGGATCCCATCCCATCACAGGGATCCCATCCCATGCCATTCCAGGGATCCCAACCCAGGGTTACCATCCCCGGGATCCCATCCCATCCCACGGATCCCGTCCCATCCCAGGGATCCCATCCCATCCCATCCCTGGGATCCCATCACGTACCAGGGATCCCATCCCTGGCACCCCTTCCCAGGGATCCCATCCCATCACAGGGATCCCATCCAAGGGATCCGATCCCATCGCATCCCATCCAATCCCATGCCATCCCATTCCAGGGATCCCATCCCATCCCTGAGATACCATCCCAGCCATCTCATCCCATCCCCGGCATCCCATCCCATCCCATCCCATCCCATCCCATCCCATCCCATCCCATCCCATTCCTGGTATCCCGTCGCATACCAGGGATCCCATCCCATCCCAGGCACCCCTTCCCGGGTATCCCAACCCCTCACAGGGATCCCATCCCAGGGATCCGATCCCATCCCATCCAATCCCATGCCATCCCATTCAGGGATCCCATCCCATCCCGGAGATACCATCCCAGCGATCTCATCCCATCCCAGGCATCCCATCCCATTCCATCCCATCCCATCCCATCCCATCCCAGGGATCCCATCCCATCCCACCGATCCCATCCCTGGGATCCCATCCCATGCCAGGGATCCCATACGATCCCAGGGATCCCATCCCTGGGATCCCATCCCATGCCAGGGATCCCATACGATCCCAGGGATCCCATCCCAGGGATCCCATCCCAGGGACCACATCCCTTCCCACACCATCCCATCCCATCCCAGGGATCCCTCCCATTCCATCCCATCCCATTCGATCCCAGGGATCCCATCCCAGGGATCCCATCCAAGGGACCCCATCCCATCCCATCCCACGGATCTCATCCAAGGGATCCCTTCCCAACCCAGGGACCCCATCCAAGGGACCCCATCCCATCCCATCCCATCCCATTCCATCCCATCCCATCCCTTCCCAGGGATTCCATCCAATCCCATCCCATCCCCTCCCATCCCATGCCAGGGATCCCATCCCAGGGATCCCTTCTAATCCCGTCCCATCCCCTCCCATCCCATCCCAGGGATCCCAACCCAAAGATCCCATCCCAGGGATCCCATCCCATCCCAGGGATCCCATCCCAGGGATCCCATCCCATTCCAGGCACCCCTTCCCAGGGATCCCATCCCATCCCAGGGATCCCATCCCATCCCATCCCATCGCATCCCATCCCATCCCATCCCATCCCATCCCATCCCCTCCCATCCCAGGGATCCCATCCCATGGATCCCATCCTAGAGATCCCATCCCAGCGATCCCAACCCCTCCCAGGGATCCCATCGCAGGGATCCCATCCCATTCAAGGCACCCCTTCCCAGGGATCCCATCCCATCCCAGGGATCCCATCGCATCCCATCGCATCCCATCCCATCCCATCCCAACCCATCCCATCCCATCCCATCCCATCCCATCCCATCCCATCCCATCCCAGGGATCCCATGCCATGGATCCCATCCCAGAGATCCCATCGCAGCGATCCCATCCCATCCCAGGGATCCCATCCCATCCCATCCCATCCCATCCCATCCCATCCCATCCCATCCCATCCCATCCATCCCATCCCAGGGATCCCATCCCAGCGATCCCATCCAGCGATCCCATCTCATCCCAGGGATCCCATCCCATCACATCTCATTCCAGGGATCCCATCCCAGGGATCCCATCCCATCCCAGGGATGCCATCCCATCCCAGGAATCCCATCCCAGGGATCCCATCCCATCCCATCCCATCCCATCCCATCCCATCCAATGCCAGGGATCCCATCCCATTCCAGGGATCCCATTCCAGGGATCCCATCCCACCCCATCCCAGGGATCCCATCCAAGGGATCCCTTCCCATCCCAGGCATCCCGTACCATCCCATCACAGAGATCCCATCCCAGGGATCCCATCCCATCCCATCCCATCCCATCCAGGGATCCCATCCCAGGGATCCCATCCCATCCCAGGGATCCCATACCATCCCAGGAATCCCATCCCAGGGATCCCATCCCATCCCAGGGACCACATCCCATCCCATCCCATCCCAGGGGTCTCATCCCAGGGAACCCATCCCATCACAGGGATCCCATCCCATGCCATTCCAGGGATCCCAACCCAGGGTTACCATCCCCGGGATCCCATCCCATCCCACGGATCCCATCGCATACCAGGGATCCCATCCCATCCCTGGCACCCCTTCCCAGGGATCCCATCCCATCACAGGGATCCCATCCCAGGGTTCCGATCCCATCCCATCCCATCCAATCCCATGCCATCCCATTCCAGGGATCCCATCCCATCCCTGAGATACCATCCCAGCGATCTCATACCATCCCGGACATCCCATCCCATCACATCCCATCCCATTCCTGGGATCCCGTCGCATACCAGGGATCCCATCCCATCCCAGGCACCCCTTCCCAGGGATCCCATCCCATCACAGGGATCCCATCCCAGGGATCCCATCCCATCCCATCCCATCCAGGGATCCCATCACATCCCATCCCAGCGATCCAATCCCATCCCAGGGATCCCATCCCAGGCATCCCATCCCATCCCAGGGATCCCATACCACCCCAGGAATCCCATCCCAGGGATCCCATCCCATCCCAGGGACCACATCCCATCCCATACCACCCCATCCCATCCCAGGGATCTCATCCCAGGGATCCCATCCCATCCCCGGGATCCCATCCCATCCCACGGATCCCGTCCCATCCCAGGGATCCCATCCCATCCCATCCCTGGGATCCCATCGCATACCAGGGATCCCATCCCTGGCACCCCTTCCCAGGGATCCCATCCCATCACAGGGATCCCATCCAAGGGATCCGATCCCATCGCATCCCATCCAATCCCATGCCATCCCATTCCAGGGATCCCATCCCAACCCTGAGATACCATCCCAGCCATCTCATCCCATCCCCGGCATCCCATCCCATCCCATCCCATTCCTGGGATCCCGTCGCATACCAGGGATCCCATCCCATCCCAGGCACCCCTTCCCAGGGATCCCATCCCATCACAGGGATCCCATCCCAGGGATCCCATCCCATCCCATCCCATCCAGGGATCCCATCCCATCCCATCCCAGCGATCCAATCCCATCCCAGGGATCCCATCCCAGGGATCCCATCCCATCCCAGGGACCACATCCCATACCATCCCATCCCATCCCAGGGACCAAATCCCATCCCATACCATCCCATCCCATCCCAGGGATCTCATCCCAGGGATCCCATCCCATCACAGGGATCCCATCCCATGCCATTCCAGGGATCCCATCCCAGCGATCCCATCGCATACCAGGGATCCCATCCCATCCCTGGCACCCCTTCCCAGGGATCCCATCCCATCACAGGGATCCCATCCCAGGGATCCGATCCCATCCCATCCCAACCAATCCCATGCCATCCCATTCCAGGGATCCCATCCCATCCCTGAGATACCATCCCAGCGATCTCATCCCATCCCAGGGATCCCATCCCATCCCATCCCATCCCATCCCATCCCATACCATCCCATCCCAGGGATCCCAACCCTGGGATCCCATCCCATAACATCCCAGGGATCCCATCCCATCCCAGGGATCCAATCCCATCCCATCCCATCCCATCCCAGGGATCGCATCCCATCCCAGGAATCCCATCCCAGGAATCCCATCCCATCCCATCCCATCCCAGGGATCACATCCCATCCCATCTTATCCCAGGAATCCCATCCCATCCCATCCCACCCCAGGGATCCCATTCCAGGGCTCCCATCTCATCCCTGGGATCCCATCCCATCCCAGGGATCCCATCCCATCCCATCACATACCATCCCATCCCAGGGATCCCATCCTAACCTTGAGATCCCATCCCAGCGATCCCATCTCATCCCAGGGATCCCATCCCATCACATCTCATTCCAGGGATCCCATGCCAGGGATCCCATCCCATCCCATTCCAACCCATCGATCCCATACCAGGGATCCCTTCCCAGGGATCCCATCCCATCCCAGGGATCCCATCCAAGGGATCCCTTCCCATCCCAGGGATCCCTTCCCATCCCATCCCAGGGATCCCATCCCATCAAATAACATGCCATCCCAGGGATCCCATCCCATCCAATCCCAGGGATCCCATTCCATCCCATCCCATCCCATCCCATCTCATCCCATTCCATCCCAGGGATCCCATCCCACGGATCCCATCCCATCCTACGGATCCCATCCCATCACATCTCATTCCAGGGATCCCATGCCAGGGATCCCATCCCATCGCATCCCAACCCATCGATCCCATACCAGGGATCCCTTCCCAGGGATCCCATCCCATCCCAGGGATCCCATCCAAGGGATCCCTTCCCATCCCATCCCATCCCATCCCATCCCATCCCATCCTTGGGATCCCATCCCAGGGATCCCATCCCATCAAAGGGATCGCATCCCATCCAATCCAGGGATGCCATTCCATCCCGTCCCAGGGATACCATCCCATCCCAGGGATCCCATTCCAGGGATCCCATCCCATCCTAGTGAACCCATACAATCCCAGGGATCCCATCCCAGGGATCCCATCCCATCACAGGGACCACATCCAATCCCATGCCATCCCATCCCATCCCAAGGATCCCATCCCATCCCAGGGATCCCATCCCATCCCATCCCAGGGATCCCATCCCACCCCATCCCAGGGATCATATCCAATCGCAGGAATCCCATCCCATCCCAGGGGTCCCATCACAGGGATACCATCCCATACCATCCCAGGGATCCCATCCGATCCCAGGGATCCCATCCCAGGGATCCCATCCAATCCCATTCCATTCCAGGGATCCCATCCCATCGCAGGGATCCCAAACCAGCGATCCCATCCCAGGGATCCCATCCCATCCCAGGGATCCCATCCCAGGGATCCCATCGCCTCCCTGGGATCCCATCGCATCCCAGGGATCCCATCCCAACCCATCCCATCCCATCCCATCCCATCCCATCCCATCCCATCCCATCCCATCGATCCCATCCCAGGGATCCCATCCCTGGGAAACCATCCCATCCCAGAGATCTCATCCAGGGATCCCATCTCATCCCAGGGATGCCATCCCATCACATCTCATTCCAGGGACCGCATCCCAGGTATCCCATCCCATCCCATCCCATCCCATCCCATCGATCCAACCCAGGGATCCCATCCCATCCCAGTGATCCCAACCCATCCCAGGGATCCCATCCCATCCCATCCCATCTCATCCCATTCCATCCAAGGAACCCATCCCAGTGATCCCAACCCATCCCAGGGATCCCATCCCATCCCATCCCATCTCATCCCATTCCATCCAAGGAACCCACCCCAGGGATCCCATCCCATCCCAGGGATCCCTCCCATCCCATCCCATCCCATCCCATCCCATCCCATCCCAGGGATCCCATCCCATCCCAGGTAACCCTTCCATGGGATCCCATCCGAGGGATCCCATCCCATCCCATCCCAAGGATCCCATCCCATCCCAGGGATCCCATCCCAGGGATCCCATCCCATCCCACCTATCCCATCCCAGGGATTCCATCCCATTCCAGGGATCCCATTTCATCTGTTCCCATCCCTGGCATCCCATCCCATCCCATCCCAGGGTTCCCATCCCATCCCAGGGATTCCTTCCCAAGGATCCCATCCCATCCCAGGGATCATCTCCCATCGCAGGAATCCCATCCCATCCCAGGGATCCCATCCCAGGGATCCCATCCCATACCATCCCAGGGATCCCATCCCATCCCAGGGATCCCATCCCAGGGATGCCATCCAATCCCATTCCATTCCAGGGATCCCATCCCAGGGATCCCATCCCAGGGATCCCATCCCATCCCAAGGATCCCAAACCTGCGATCCCATCCCAGGGATCCCATCCCATCCCAGGGATCCCATCCCAGGGATCCCATCGCCTCCCTGGCATCCCATCGCATCCCAGGGATCCCATCTCATCCCAGGCACCCCTTCCCAGGGATCCCATCCCAACCCATCCCATCCCATCCCATCCCATCCCATCCCATCCCATCCCATCCCATCGATCCCATCCCAGGCATCCCATCCCTGGGAAACCATCCCATCCCAGAGATCCCATCCAGCGATCCCATCTCATCCCAGGTATCCCATCCCATCCCATCCCATCCCATCGATCCAACCCAGGGATCCCATCCCATCCCAGTGATCCCAACCCATCCCAGGGATCCCATCCCATCCCATCCCATCCCATCCCATCCAGGGATCCCATGACATCCCATTCCAGTGATCCCATCCCATCCCAGGGATACCATCCGAGGGATCCCATCCCATCCCAGGGATCCCATCCCATCCCAGGTAACCCTTCCAAGGGATCCCATCCGAGGGATCCCATCCCATCCCAAGGATCCCATCAGATCCCAGGGATCCCATCACACGGATCCCATACCATCCCAGCTATCCCATCCCAGGGATTCCATCCCATCCCTGCCATGCCATTTCATCTGTTCTCATCCCAGGGATCCCATCCAATCCCATCCCAGGGATCCCATCCCATGGATCCCATCCCATCCCATCCAGGGATCCCATCACATCCCATCCCAGCGATCCAATCCCATCCCAAGCATCCCATCCCAGGCATCCCATCTCATTCCAGGGATCCCATCCCATCACATCTCATTCCAGGGATCCCATCCCATCCCATCCCATCCCATCCCATCCCATCCCATCCCATCCCATCCCATCCCATTTGTCCCATCCCAGGGATCCCATCCCAGAGATCCCATCCAATGCCAGGGATCCCATTCCAGGGATCCCATCCCAGTCCAGGGATCCCATTCCAGGGATCCCATTCCAGGGATCCCATCCCATCCCATCCCATCCCATCCCATCCCATCCCATCCCATCCCATCCCAGGGATCCCATCCCAGGGATCCCATCCCATTCCAGGGATCCCATTCCAGGGATCCCATCCCATCCCATCCCATCCAAGGGATCTCATCCAAGGGATCCATTCCCATCCCAGGGATCCCATCCCATCCCAGTGATCCCATCCCATCAAATACCATCCCATCCCAGGGATCCCATCCCATCCCAGAGATCCCGTCCCAGCGATCCCATCTAATCCCCGGGATCCAATCACATCCCATCTCATTCCAGGGATCCCATCCCAGGGGTCCCATCGCTTCCGTGGAATCCCATCGCATCCCAGGGATCCCATCCCATCCCAGGCGCCCCTTCCCAGGGATCCCATCCCATCCCATCACATCCCATCCCATCCCAGCGATACCATCCCAGAGATCCCATCCCGTCCCACGGATCCCATCCCATCCCAGGGATCCCATCCCATCACATCCCATCCCATCCCAGCGATACCATCCCAGAGATCCCATCCCATCCCTGGGATCCCATCGCTTCCCAGGGATCCCATGCCATCCCAGGCACCCCTTACCATGGATCCCATCCCATCCCAGGGATCCCATCCTATCCCAGGGATCCCACCCCATTCCAGGGATCCCATCCCAGCGATCCCATCCATCCCATCCCATCCCATCCCAGGGATCCCATCCAATCCAAGGGATCCCATCACAGGGATCCCATCCCATCCCATCCCATCCCATCCCATACCAGGGATCCCATCCCAGGGATCCCATCCCATCCCAGGGATTCCATCCCATCAGAGGGATCCCGTCCCTTCCCATCCCATCCCATCCCATCCCATCCCAGGGATCCCTTCCCAGGGATCCCATCCCATCTCATCCCATCCCAGGGATCCCATCCCATCCCATCCCATCCCAGGGATCCCATCCCATCCCAGGGATCCCATCCCAGGGGTCCCATCGCTTCCGTGGAATCCCATCCCATCCCCGGGATCCCATCCCAGGGGTCCCATCGCTTCCGTGGAATCCCATCCCATCCCAGGGATCCCATCCCAGCCCAGCCACCCCTTACCATGGATCCCATCCCATCCCAGGGATCCCATCCCATCCCATCACATCCCATCCCTTCGCAGCGATACCATCCCACGGATCCCATCCCATCCCAGGGATCCCATCCCATCCCATCCCTGGGATCCCATCCCATCCCAGGGATCCCACCCCATCCCATCCCATCCCTGGGATCCCATCCCATCCCAGGGATCCCATCCCAGGGATCCCATCCAATCCCAGGGATCCCATCCCAGGGATCCCATCCCATCCCAGGGATTCCATCCCATCACAGGCATCCCATCCCATCCCATCCCATCCCATCCCATCCCATCCCATCCCATCCCATCCCAGGGATCCCTTCCCAGGGATCCCATCCCATCCCGTCCCATCCCATCCCATCCCATCCCATGGATCCCATCCCTTCCCAGTGATCCCATCCCAGGGGTCCCATCGCTTCCGTGGAATCCCATCGCTTCCCAGGGATCCCATGCCATCCCAGGCACCCCTTACCATGGATCCCGTCCCATCCCAGGGATCCCATCCCATCCCATCCCAGGGATCCCATCCCATCCCAGGAATCCCATTCCAGGCATCCCATCCCATCCCATCCCAGGAATCCCATCCCATCCCATTCCAGGGATTCCATCCCATCCCAGGGATCCCATCCCATCCCATCCAATCCCATCCGAACCCATCCCAGGTATCCCATCCCAGAGATCCCATTCCATCCCAGCGCAGGGATCCCATCCCATCCCATAGCAAAGATCCCATCCCATCCCATAGCAGGGATCCCATCCCATCCCATCCCATCCCATCACATATCATCCCTGCTATCTCATGCCGGGTTTTCCATCCCATCCCAGGGATCCCATCCCATCCCATAGCAGGGATCCCATCCCATCCCATCCCATCCCATCCCATCCCATCCCATCCCATCACATCACATATCATCCCTGCTATCTCATGCCGGGTTTTCCATCCCATCCCAGGGATCCCATCCCAACCAATCCCATCCCAGGGATCCCATCCCATCCCATCCCAGGGATCCCATCCCATCCCAGGGATCCCATACCATCCCAGGGATCCCATCCCATCCCATCCCATCCCGTCCCATCCCATCCCATCCCATATCATCCCTGCTATCTCATGCCAGGTATTCCATCTCATCCCAGGGATCCAATCCCAGGGATCCCATCCCCTCCCATCCCATCCCAACTCATCCCATTCCATCCAAGGAACCCAACCCAGGGATCCCATCCCATCCCAGGGATCCCATCGCAGGGATCCCATCCCATCCCAGGGACCACATCCCATCCCATCACATCCCATCCCAGGGATCCCATCCCAGGGATCCCATCCCATCCCAGGGACCACATCCCATCCCATCCCATCTCATCCCAAGGATCCCATCCCAGGGATCCCATCTCATCACAGGGATCCCATCTCATCCCATTCCAGGGATACCAACCCAGCGATACCATCCCAGGGATCCCATCCCGTCCCACAGATCCCATCCCATCCCAGGGACCCATCCCAGGGGTCCCATCGCTTCCGTGGAATCCCATCGCATCCCAGGGATCCCATCCCATCACAGGCACCCCTTCCCAGGGATCCCATCCCATCCCAGGGATCCCATCCCATCGCATCCCATCCCATCCCAGCGATACCATCCCAGGGATCCCATCCCGTCCCAAGGATCCCATCCCATCCCAGGGATCCCATCCAATCCCAGGGATTCCATCCCATCACAGGGATCCCATCCCATCCCATCCCATCCCTGGGATCCCATCCCATCACAGGTATCCCATCCCATCCCATCCCATCCCATTCCATCCCATCCCATCCCATGGATCCCATCCCATCCCAGGGATCCCATCCCAGGGGCCCCATCGCTTCCGTGGAATCCCATCGCATCGCAGGGATCCCATCCCATCCCAGGCACCCCTTCCCAGGGATCCCATCCCATCACATCCCATCCCATCCCATCCCATCCCATCCCAGCGATACCATCCCAGAGATCCCATCCCGTCCCACGGATCCCATCCCATCCCAGGTATCCCATCCCATCCCATCCCATCCCATCCCATCCCATCCCATCCCTGGGATCCCATCGCTTCCCACGGATCCCATGCCATCCCAGGCACCCCTTACCATGGATCCCATCCCATCCCAGCGATCCCATCCAATCCAAGGGATCCCATCCCCGGGATCCCATCCCATCCAAGGGATTCCATCCCATCCCATCCCTTCCCTGGGATACCATCGCATCCCAGGGATCCCATCCCATGGATCCCATCCCATCCCAGGGATTCATCCCATCCCATCCCATGCCATCCCATCCCATCACATCGATCCCATCGATCCCATCCCAGGGATCCCATCCCAGGGATGCCATCCCATCCCAGAGATCCCATCCAGCGATCCCATCTAATCCCAGGGGTCCCATCCCATCTCATCTCATTCCAGGGACCCGATCCCAGGAATCCCATCCCATCCCATCTCATCCCATTCCATCCAAGGAACCCAACTCAGGGATCCCATCCCATCCCAGGGATTCATCCCATTCCATCCCATCCCAGGGATCCCATCCCACAGATCCCATTCCATCCCAGGGATCCCATCCCATCCCATCCCATCCCATCCCATCCCATCCCATCACATCGATCCCATCGATCCCATCCCAGGGATCCCATCCCAGGGTTGCCATCCCATCCCAGAGATCCCATCCAGCGATCCCATCTAATCCCAGGGATCCCATCCCATCACATCTCATTCCAGGGACCCCATCCCAGGAATCCCATCCCATCCCATCTCAACCCATTCCATCCAAGGAACCCAACCCAGGGATCCCATCCAATCCCAGGGATCACATCCCATCCCAGGGATCCCATCCCAGGGATCCCATCCCATCCCATTCCATCCCATCTCATCCCATTCCATCCAAGGAACCCAACCCAGGGATCCCATCCCATCCCATCCCATCCCATTCCATCCCATCTAATCCCATCCCATCTCATCCCATTCCATCCAAGGAACCCAACCCAGGGACGCCATCCCATCGCAGGGATCCCATCCCCTCCCATCCCATTCCAGGGAACCCATCCCATCCCATTCCATCCCATCTCATCCCATTCCATGCAAGGAACCCAACCCAGGGATCCCATCCCATCCCATTCCATCCCATTTCATCCCATTCCATCCAAGGAACCCAACCCAGGGATCCCATACCATCCCAGGGATCCCATCCCATCCCAGGGATCCCATCCCAGGAATCCCATCCCATCACATCTCATTCCAGGGATCCCATCCCAGGGATCCCATCCCATCCCATCCCATCCCATCCCATCCCATCCCATCCCATCAGTCCCATCCCAGGGATCCCATCCCAGAGATCCCATCCAATGCCAGGGATCCCATCCCAGGGATCCCATCCCATTCCAGGGATCCCATCCCAGGGATCCCATCCCATCCCATCCCATCCAAGGGATCTCATCCAAGGGATCCATTCCCATCCCAGGGATCCCATCCCATCCCAGTGATCCCATCCCATCAAATACCATCCCATCCCAGGGATCCCATCCCAGCGATCCCATCTCATCCCAGGGATCACATCCCATCCCATCTCATTCCAGGGATCCCATCCCAGGGGTCCCATCCCATCCCATCCCAGAGATCCCATCCCAGCGATCCCATCTCATTCCAGGGATCACATCCCAGGGATCCCATCCCAGGGATCCCATCCCATCCCATCCCATCCCATGCCAGGGATCCCATCCCAGGGATCCCATCCAATGCCAGGGATCCCATCCCAGGGATCCCATCCCATTCCAGGGATCCCATTCCATGGATCCCATCCCATCACATCCCTTCCCATCCCAGGGATCCCATCCGTGGGATCCCATCCCGTTCCAGGCATCCCATTCCAGGGATCCCATCCCATCCCATCCCATCCCATCCAAGGGATCTCATCCAAGGGATCCATTCCCATCCCAGTGATCCCATCCCATCAAATACCATCCCATCCCAGGGATCCCATCCAATCCCAGGGATCCCTCTCATTCCATCCCATCCCATCCCATCCCATCCCAGGGATCCCATCCCATCCCACGGATCCCATCCCTGGGATCCCATCCCATGCCAGGGATCCCATACGATCCCAGGGATCCCATCCCAGGGATCCCATCCCATCCCAGGGACCACATCCCTTCCCACACCATCCCATCCCATCCCATCCCAGGGATCCCTCCCATCCCATCCCATCCCATCCCATTCGATCCCAGGGATCACATCCCAGGGATCCCATCCAAGGGACCCCATCCCATCCCACGGATCTCATCCAAGGGATCCCTTCCCAACCCAGGGACCCCATCCAAGGGACCCCATCCCATCCCATCCCATCCCATCCCATCCCATCCCATCCCATCCCATTCCATCCCATCCCATCCCATCCCAGGGATTCCATCCAATCCCATCCCATCCCCTCCCATTCCATGCCAGGGATCCCATCCCAGGGATCCCTTCTAATCCCGTCCCATCCCCTCCCATCCCATTCCAGGGAACCCATCCCAGGGATCCCATCCCATCCCAGGGATCCCAACCCAAAGATCCCATCCCAGGGATCCCATCCCATCCCAGGGATCCCATCCCAGGGATCCCATCCCATTCCAGGCACCCCTTCCCAGGGATCCCATCCCATCCCAGGGATCCCATCCCATCCCATCCCATCGCATCCCATCCCATCCCATCCCATCCCATCCCCTCCCATCCCAGGGATCCCATCCCATGGATCCCATCCCAGAGATCCCATCCCAGCGATCCCATCCCATCCCAGGGATCCCATCGCAGGGATCCCATCCCATTCAAGGCACCCCTTCCCAGGGATCCCATCCCATCCCAGGGATCCCATCCCATCGCATCCCATCGCATCCCATCCCATCCCATCCCAGGGATCCCATGCCATGGATCCCATCCCAGAGATCCCATCGCAGCGATCCCATCCCATCCCAGGGATCCCATCCCATCCCATCCCATCCCATCCCATCCCATCCCATCCCATCCCATCCCATCCATCCCATCCCAGGGATCCCATCCCAGCGATCCCATCCAGCGATCCCATCTCATCCCAGGGATCCCATCCCATCCCAGGGATGCCATCCCATCCCAGGAATCCCATCCCAGGGATCCCATCCCATCCCATCCCATCCCATCCAATGCCAGGGATCCCATCCCATTCCAGGGATCCCATTCCAGGGATCCCATCCCACCCCATCCCAGGGATCCCATCCAAGGGATCCCTTCCCATCCCAGGCATCCCGTACCATCCCATCACAGAGATCCCATCCCTTCCCATCCCGGGGATCCCATCCCATCCCATCCCATCCAGGGATCCCATCCCAGGGATCCCATCCCATCCCAGGGATCCCATACCATCCCAGGAATCCCATCCCAGGGATCCCATCCCATCCCAGGGACCACATCCCATCCCATCCCATCCCATCCCATCCCATGGGTCTCATCCCAGGGAACCCATCCCATCACAGGGATCCCATCCCATGCCATTCCAGGGATCCCAACCCAGGGTTACCATCCCCGGGATCCCATCCCATCCCATCCCACGGATCCCATCCCATCCCAGGGATCCCATCCCATCCCATCCCTGGGATCCCATCGCATACCAGGGATCCCATCGCATCCCTGGCACCCCTTCCCAGGGATCCCATCCCATCACAGGGATCCCATCCCAGGGTTCCGATCCCATCCCATCCAATCCCATGCCATCCCATTCCAGGGATCCCATCCCATCCCTGAGATACCATCCCAGCGATCTCATCCCATCCCGGGCATCCCATCCCATCCCATCCCATCACATCCCATCCCATTCCTGGGATCCCGTCGCATACCAGGGATCCCATCCCATCCCAGGCACCCCTTCCCAGGGATCCCATCCCATCACAGGGATCCCATCCCAGGGATCCCATCCCATCCCATCCCATCCCATCCAGGGATCCCATCACATCCCATCCCAGCGATCCAATCCCATCCCATCCCAGCGAACCAATCCCATCCCAGGGATCCCATCCCAGGCATCCCATCCCATCCCAGGGATCCCATACCATCCCAGGAATCCCATCCCAGGGATCCCATCCCATCCCATGCCAGGGATCCCATCCCAGGGATCCCATCCAATGCCAGGGATCCCATGCCAGGGATCCCATCCCATTCCAGGGATCCCATTCCATGGATCCCATCCCATCACATCCCATCCCATCCCAGGGATCCCATCCGTGGGATCCCATCCCGTTCCAGGGATCCCATTCCAGGGATCCCATCCCATCCCATCCAAGGGATCTCATCCAAGGGATCCATTCCCATCCCAGTGATCCCATCCCATCAAATACCATCCCATCCCAGGGATCCCATCCAATCCCAGGGATCCCTCCCATTCCATCCCATCCCATCCCAGGGATCCCATCCCATCCCACGGATCCCATCCCTGGGATCCCATCCCATGCCAGGGATCCCATACGATCCCAGGGATCCCATCCCAGGGATCCCATCCCATCCCAGGGACCACATCCCTTCCCACACCATCCCATCCCATCCCAGGGATCCCTCCCATCCCATCCCATCCCATTCGATCCCAGGGATCCCATCCCAGGGATCCCATCCAAGGGACCCCATCCCATCCCATCCCACGGATCTCATCCAAGGGATCCCTTCCCAACCCAGGGACCCCATCCAAGGGACCCCATCCCATCCCATCCCATCCCATTCCATCCCATCCCATCCCTTCCCAGGGATTCCATCCAATCCCATCCCATCCCCTCCCATCCCATGCCAGGGATCCCATCCCAGGGATCCCTTCTAATCCCGTCCCATCCCCTCCCATCCCATTCCAGGGAACCCATCCCAGGGATCCCATCCCATCCCAGGGATCCCAACCCAAAGATCCCATCCCAGGGATCCCATCCCATCCCAGGGATCCCATCCCAGGGATCCCATCCCATTCCAGGCACCCCTTCCCAGGGATCCCATCCCATCCCAGGGATCCCATCCCATCCCATCGCATCCCATCCCATCCCATCCCATCCCCTCCCATCCCAGGGATCCCATCCCATGGATCCCATCCCAGAGATCCCATCCCAGCGATCCCATCCCATCCCAGGGATCCCATCCCAGGGATCCCATCCCATTCAAGGCACCCCTTCCCCAGGATCCCATCCCATCCCATCCCATCCCATCCCATCCCATCCCATCCATCCCATCCCAGGGATCCCATCCCAGCGATCCCATCCAGCGATCCCATCTCATCCCAGGGATCCCATCCCATCACATCTCATTCCAGGGATCCCATCCCAGGGATCCCATCCCATCCCAGGGATGCCATCCCATCCCAGGAATCCCATCCCAGGGATCCCATCCCATCCCATCCCATCCAATGCCAAGGATCCCATCCCATTCCAGGGATCCCATTCCAGGGATCCCATCCCACCCCATCCCAGGGATCCCATCCAAGGTATCCCTTCCCATCCCAGGCATCCCGTACCATCCCATCACAGAGATCCCATCCCATCCCATCCCAGGGATCCCATCCCATCCCATCCCATCCCATCCCATCCCATCCCATCCAGGGATCCCATCCCAGGGATCCCATCCCAGGGATCCCATCCCATCCCAGGGATCCCATACCATCCCAGGAATCCCATCCCAGGGATCCCATCCCATCCCAGGGACCACATCCCATCCCATCCCATCCCATCCCATCCCAGGGGTCTCATCCCAGGGAACCCATCCCATCACAGGGATCCCATCCCCGGGATCCCATCCCATCCCACGGATCCCATCCCATCCCAGGGATCCCATCCCATCCCATCCCTGGGATCCCATCGCATACCAGGGATCCCATCCCATCCCTGGCACCCCTTCCCAGGGATCCCATCCCATCACAGGGATCCCATCCCAGGATTCCGATCCCATCCCATCCAATCCCATGCCATCCCATTCCAGGGATCCCATCCCAGGGATCCCATCCCATTCAAGGCACCCCTTCCCCAGGATCCCATCCCATCCCAGGGATCCCATCCCATCCCATCGCATCCCATGGCATCCCATCCCATCCCACCCCAGGGATCCCATCCCATCCCATCCCATCCCATCCCATCCCATCCCATCCCATCCCATCCCAGGGATCCCATGCCATGGATCCCATCCCAGAGATCCCATCCCAGCGATCCCATCCCATCCCAGGGATCCCATCCCATCCCATCCCATCCCATCCCATCCCATCCCATCCCATCCCATCCCATCCCATCCATCCCATCCCAGGGATCCCATCCCAGCGATCCCATCCAGCGTTCCCATCTCATCCCAGGGATCCCATCCCATCACATCTCATTCCAGGGACCCCATCCCAGGGATCCCATCCCATCCCAGGGATGCCATCCCATCCCAGGAATCCCATCCCAGGGATCCCATCCCATCCCATCCCATCCAATGCCAGGGATCCCATCCCATTCCAGGGATCCCATTCCAGGGATCCCATCCCACCCCATCCCAGGGATCCCATCCAAGGGATCCCTTCCCATCCCAGGCATCCCGTACCATCCCATCACAGTTATCCCATCCCATCCCATCCCAGGGATCCCATCCCATCCCATCCCATCCCATCCCATCCCATCCAGGGATCCCATCCCAGGGATCCCATCCCATCCCAGGGATCCCATACCATCCCAGGAATCCCATCCCAGGGATCCCATCCCATCCCAGGGACCACATCCCATCCCATCCCATCCCATCCCGTCCCAGGGGTCTCATCCCAGGGAACCCATCCCATCCCAGGGATCCCATCCCTGGGATCCCATCCCATCCCACGGATCCGATCCCATCACATCCCATCCCATTCCTGGGATCCCGTCGCATAGCAGGGATCCCATCCCATCCCAGGCACCCCTTCCCAGGGATCCCATCCAATCACAGCGATCCCATCCCAGGGATCCCATCCCATCCCATCCCATCCCATCCAGGGATCCCATCACATCCCATCCCAGCGATCCAATCCCATCCCAGGGATCCCATCCCAGGCATCCTATCCCATCCCAGGGATCCCATACCATCCCAGGAATCCCATCCCAGGGATCCCATCCCATCCCAGGGACCACATCCCATCCCATACCATCCCATCCCATCCCAGGGATCTCATCCCAGGGATCCCATCCCATCACAGGGATCCCATCCCATGCCATTCCAGGGATTCCAACCCAGGGTTACCATCCCCGGGATCCCATCCCATCCCACGGATCCCGTCCCATCCCAGGGATCCCATCCCATCCCATCCCTGGGATCCCATCACGTACCAGGGATCCCATCCCTGGCACCCCATCCCAGGGATCCCATCCCATCACAGGGATCCCATCCAAGGGATCCGATCCCATCGCATCCCATCCAATCCCATGCCATCCCATTCCAGGGATCCCATCCCATCCCTGAGATACCATCCCAGCCATCTCATCCCATCCCCGGCATCCCATCCCATCCCATCCCATCCCATCCCATCCCATCCCATCCCATCCCATCCCATCCCATTCCTGGTATCCCGTCGCATACCAGGGATCCCATCCCATCCCAGGCACCCCTTCCCGGGTATCCCAACCCCTCACAGGGATCCCATCCCAGGGATCCGATCCCATCCCATCCAATCCCATGCCATCCCATTCAGGGATCCCATCCCATCCCGGAGATACCATCCCAGCGATCTCATCCCATCCCAGGCATCCCATCCCATTCCATCCCATCCCATCCCATCCCATCCCAGGGATCCCATCCCATCCCACGGATCCCATCCCTGGGATCCCATCCCATGCCAGGGATCCCATACGATCCCAGGGATCCCATCCCTGGGATCCCATCCCATGCCAGGGATCCCATACGATCCCAGGGATCCCATCCCAGGGATCCCATCCCATCCCAGGGACCACATCCCTTCCCACACCATCCCATCCCATCCCAGGGATCCCTCCCATTCCATCCCATCCCATTCGATCCCAGGGATCCCATCCCAGGGATCCCATCCAAGGGACCCCATCCCATCCCATCCCACGGATCTCATCCAAGGGATCCCTTCCCAACCCAGGGACCCCATCCAAGGGACCCCATCCCATCCCATCCCATCCCATCCCATTCCATCCCATCCCATCCCTTCCCAGGGATTCCATCCAATCCCATCCCATCCCCTCCCATCCCATGCCAGGGATCCCATCCCAGGGATCCCTTCTAATCCCGTCCCATCCCCTCCCATCCCATTCCAGGGAACCCATCCCAGGGATCCCATCCCATCCCAGGGATCCCAACCCAAAGATCCCATCCCAGGGATCCCATCCCATCCCAGGGATCCCATCCCAGGGATCCCATCCCATTCCAGGCACCCCTTCCCAGGGATCCCATCCCATCCCAGGGATCCCATCCCATCCCATCCCATCGCATCCCATCCCATCCCATCCCATCCCATCCCCTCCCATCCCAGGGATCCCATCCCATGGATCCCATCCTAGAGATCCCATCCCAGCGATCCCAACCCCTCCCAGGGATCCCATCGCAGGGATCCCATCCCATTCAAGGCACCCCTTCCCAGGGATCCCATCCCATCCCAGGGATCCCATCGCATCCCATCGCATCCCATCGCATCCCATCCCATCCCAACCCATCCCATCCCATCCCATCCCATCCCATCCCATCCCATCCCATCCCATCCCATCCCATCCCATCCCAGGGATCCCATCCCAGGGATCCCATCCCAGCGATCCCATCCAGCGTTCCCATCTCATCCCAGGGATCCCATCCCATCACATCTCATTCCAGGGATCCCATCCCAGGGATCCCATCCCATCCCAGGGATGCCATCCCATCCCAGGAATCCCATCCCAGGGATCCCATCCCATCCCATCCCATCCCATCCAATGCCAGGGATCCCATCCCATTCCAGGGATCCCATTCCAGGGATCCCATCCCACCCCATCCCAGGGATCCCATCCAAGGGATCCCTTCCCATCCCAGGCATCCCGTACCATCCCATCACAGAGATCCCATCCCATCCCATCCCAGGGATCCCATCCCATCCCATCCCATCCCATCCCATCCCATCCAGGGATCCCATCCCAGGGATCCCATCCCATCCCAGGGATCCCATACCATCCCAGGAATCCCATCCCAGGGATCCCATCCCATCCCAGGGACCACATCCCATCCCATCCCATCCCGTCACAGGGGTCTCATCCCAGGAAACCCATCCCATCACAGGGATCCCATCCCCGGGATCCCATCCCATCCCACGGATCCCATCCCATCCCATCACATCCCATCCCATTCCTGGGATCCCGTCGCATAGCAGGGATCCCATCCCATCCCAGGCACCCCTTCCCAGGGATCCCATCCAATCACAGGGATCCCATCCCAGGGATCCCATCCCATCCCATCCCATCCAGGGATCCCATCACATCCCATCCCAGCGATCCAATCCCATCCCAGGGATCCCATCCCAGGCATCCTATCCCATCCCAGGGATCCCATACCATCCCAGGAATCCCATCCCAGGGATCCCATCCCATCCCAGGGACCACATCCCATCCCATACCATCCCATCCCATCCCAGGGATCTCATCCCAGGGATCCCATCCCATCACAGGGATCCCATCCCATGCCATTCCAGGGATTCCAACCCAGGGTTACCATCCCCGGGATCCCATCCCATCCCACGGATCCCGTCCCATCCCAGGGATCCCATCCCATCCCATCCCTGGGATCCCATCACGTACCAGGGATCCCATCCCTGGCACCCCTTCCCAGGGATCCCATCCCATCACAGGGATCCCATCCAAGGGATCCGATCCCATCGCATCCCATCCAATCCCATGCCATCCCATTCCAGGGATCCCATCCCATCCCTGAGATACCATCCCAGCCATCTCATCCCATCCCCGGCATCCCATCCCATCCCATTCCATCCCATCCCATCCCATCCCATCCCAGGGATCCCATCCCATCCCACGGATCCCATCCCTGGGATCCCATCCCATGCCAGGGATCCCATACGATCCCAGGGATCCCATCCCTGGGATCCCATCCCATGCCAGGGATCCCATACGATCCCAGGGATCCCATCCCAGGGATCCCATCCCATCCCAGGGACCACATCCCTTCCCACACCATCCCATCCCATCCCAGGGATCCCTCCCATTCCATCCCATCCCATTCGATCCCAGGGATCCCATCCCAGGGATCCCATCCAAGGGACCCCATCCCATCCCATCCCACGGATCTCATCCAAGGGATCCCTTCCCAACCCAGGGACCCCATCCAAGGGACCCCATCCCATCCCATCCCATCCCATCCCATCCCATTCCATCCCATCCCATCCCTTCCCAGGGATTCCATCCAATCCCATCCCATCCCCTCCCATCCCATGCCAGGGATCCCATCCCAGGGATCCCTTCTAATCCCGTCCCATCCCCTCCCATCCCATTCCAGGGAACCCATCCCAGGGATCCCATCCCATCCCAGGGATCCCAACCCAAAGATCCCATCCCAGGGATCCCATCCCATCCCAGGGATCCCATCCCAGGGATCCCATCCCATTCCAGGCACCCCTTCCCAGGGATCCCATCCCATCCCAGGGATCCCATCCCATCCCATCCCATCGCATCCCATCCCATCCCATCCCATCCCATCCCATCCCCTC
Organism: Sturnus vulgaris; assembly: GCF_052056855.1. NCBI lineage: Eukaryota > Metazoa > Chordata > Aves > Passeriformes > Sturnidae > Sturnus > Sturnus vulgaris. Next base: position 17,090,523 of record NC_142282.1, read on the forward strand.
CCATCCCAGGGATCCCATCCCATGGATCCCATCCTAGAGATCCCATCCCAGCGATCCCAACCCCTCCCAGGGATCCCATCGCAGGGATCCCATCCCATTCAAGGCACCCCTTCCCAGGGATCCCATCCCATCCCAGGGATCCCATCGCATCCCATCGCATCCCATCGCATCCCATCCCATCCCAACCCATCCCATCCCATCCCATCCCATCCCATCCCATCCCATCCCATCCCATCCCATCCCAGGGATCCCATGCCATGGATCCCATCCCAGAGATCCCATCGCAGCGATCCCATCCCATCCCAGGGATCCCATCCCATCCCATCCCATCCCATCCCATCCCATCCCATCCCATCCCATCCCATCCATCCCATCCCAGGGATCCCATCCCAGCGATCCCATCCAGCGATCCCATCTCATCCCAGGGATCCCATCCCATCACATCTCATTCCAGGGATCCCATCCCAGGGATCCCATCCCATCCCAGGGATGCCATCCCATCCCAGGAATCCCATCCCAGGGATCCCATCCCATCCCATCCCATCCCATCCAATGCCAGGGATCCCATCCCATTCCAGGGATCCCATTCCAGGGATCCCATCCCACCCCATCCCAGGGATCCCATCCAAGGGATCCCTTCCCATCCCAGGCATCCCGTACCATCCCATCACAGAGATCCCATCCCAGGGATCCCATCCCATCCCATCCCATCCCATCCAGGGATCCCATCCCAGGGATCCCATCCCATCCCAGGGATCCCATACCATCCCAGGAATCCCATCCCAGGGATCCCATCCCATCCCAGGGACCACATCCCATCCCATCCCATCCCAGGGGTCTCATCCCAGGGAACCCATCCCATCACAGGGATCCCATCCCATGCCATTCCAGGGATCCCAACCCAGGGTTACCATCCCCGGGATCCCATCCCATCCCACGGATCCCATCGCATACCAGGGATCCCATCCCATCCCTGGCACCCCTTCCCAGGGATCCCATCCCATCACAGGGATCCCATCCCAGGGTTCCGATCCCATCCCATCCCATCCCATCCAATCCCATGCCATCCCATTCCAGGGATCCCATCCCATCCCTGAGATACCATCCCAGCGATCTCATACCATCCCGGACATCCCATCCCATCACATCCCATCCCATTCCTGGGATCCCGTCGCATACCAGGGATCCCATCCCATCCCAGGCACCCCTTCCCAGGGATCCCATCCCATCACAGGGATCCCATCCCAGGGATCCCATCCCATCCCATCCCATCCAGGGATCCCATCACATCCCATTCCAGGGATCCAATCCCATCCCAGGGATCCCATCCCAGGCATCCCATCCCATCCCAGGGATCCCATACCACCCCAGGAATCCCATCCCAGGGATCCCATCCCATCCCAGGGACCACATCCCATCCCATACCACCCCATCCCATCCCAGGGATCTCATCCCAGGGATCCCATCCCATCCCCGGGATCCCATCCCATCCCACGGATCCCGTCCCATCCCAGGGATCCCATCCCATCCCATCCCTGGGATCCCATCGCATACCAGGGATCCCATCCCTGGCACCCCTTCCCAGGGATCCCATCCCATCACAGGGATCCCATCCAAGGGATCCGATCCCATCGCATCCCATCCAATCCCATGCCATCCCATTCCAGGGATCCCATCCCAACCCTGAGATACCATCCCAGCCATCTCATCCCATCCCCGGCATCCCATCCCATCCCATCCCATCCCATCCCATTCCTGGGATCCCGTCGCATACCAGGGATCCCATCCCATCCCAGGCACCCCTTCCCAGGGATCCCATCCCATCACCGGTATCCCATCCCAGGGATCCCATCCCATCCCATCCCATCCAGGGATCCCATCACATCCCATCCCAGCGATCCAATCCCATCCCAGGGATCCCATCCCAGGGATCCCATCCCATCCCAGGGACCACATCCCATACCATCCCATCCCATCCCATCCCAGGGACCAAATCCCATCCCATACCATCCCATCCCATCCCAGGGATCTCATCCCAGGGATCCCATCCCATCACAGGGATCCCATCCCATGCCATTACAGGGATCCCATCCCAGCGATCCCATCGCATACCAGGGATCCCATCCCATCCCTGGCACCCCTTCCCAGGGATCCCATCCCATCACAGGGATCCCATCCCAGGGATCCGATCCCATCCCATCCCAACCAATCCCATGCCATCCCATTCCAGGGATCCCATCCCATCCCTGAGATACCATCCCAGCGATCTCATCCCATCCCAGGGATCCCATCCCATACCATCCCATCCCATCCCATCCCATCCCATACCATCCCATCCCAGGGATCCCATCCCATCCCATCCCAGGGATCCCATCCCATAACATCCCAGGGATCCCATCCCATCCCAGGGATCCAATCCCATCCCATCCCATCCCAGGGATCGCATCCCATCCCAGGAATCCCATCCCATCCCATCCCATCCCAGGGATCACATCCCATCCCATCTTATCCCAGGAATCCCATCCCATCCCATCCCACCCCAGGGATCCCATTCCAGGGCTCCCATCTCATCCCTGGGATCCCATCCCATCCCAGGGATCCCATCCCATCCCATCACATACCATCCCATCCCAGGGATCCCATCCTAACCTTGAGATCCCATCCCAGCGATCCCATCTCATCCCAGGGATCCCATCCCATCACATCTCATTCCAGGAATCCCATGCCAGGGATCCCATCCCATCCCATTCCAACCCATCGATCCCATACCAGGGATCCCTTCCCAGGGATCCCATCCCATCCCAGGGATCCCATCCAAGGGATCCCTTCCCATCCCAGGGATCCCTTCCCATCCCATCCCAGGGATCCCATCCCATCAAATAACATGCCATCCCAGGGATCCCATCCCATCCAATCCCAGGGATCCCATTCCATCCCATCCCATCCCATCCCATCCCATCTCATCCCATTCCATCCCAGGGATCCCATCCCACGGATCCCATCCCATCCTACGGATCCCATCCCATCACATCTCATTCCAGGGATCCCATGCCAGGGATCCCATCCCATCGCATCCCAACCCATCGATCCCATACCAGGGATCCCTTCCCAGGGATCCCATCCCATCCCAGGGATCCCATCCAAGGGATCCCTTCCCATCCCATCCCATCCCATCCCATCCCATCCCATCCTTGGGATCCCATCCCAGGGATCCCATCCCATCAAAGGGATCGCATCCCATCCAATCCAGGGATGCCATTCCATCCCGTCCCAGGGATACCATCCCATCCCAGGGATCCCATTCCAGGGATCCCATCCCATCCTAGTGAACCCATACAATCCCAGGGATCCCATCCCAGGGATCCCATCCCATCACAGGGACCACATCCAATCCCATGCCATCCCATCCCATCCCAAGGATCCCATCCCATCCCAGGGATCCCATCCCATCCCATCCCAGGGATCCCATCCCACCCCATCCCAGGGATCATATCCAATCGCAGGAATCCCATCCCATCCCAGGGGTCCCATCACAGGGATCCCATCCCATACCATCCCAGGGATCCCATCCGATCCCAGGGATCCCATCCCAGGGATCCCATCCAATCCCATTCCATTCCAGGGATCCCATCCCATCGCAGGGATCCCAAACCAGCGATCCCATCCCAGGGATCCCATCCCATCCCAGGGATCCCATCCCAGGGATCCCATCGCCTCCCTGGGATCCCATCGCATCCCAGGGATCCCATCCCAACCCATCCCATCCCATCCCATCCCATCCCATCCCATCCCATCCCATCGATCCCATCCCAGGGATCCCATCCCTGGGAAACCATCCCATCCCAGAGATCTCATCCAGGGATCCCATCTCATCCCAGGGATGCCATCCCATCACATCTCATTCCAGGGACCGCATCCCAGGTATCCCATCCCATCCCATCCCATCCCATCCCATCGATCCAACCCAGGGATCCCATCCCATCCCAGTGATCCCAACCCATCCCAGGGATCCCATCCCATCCCATCCCATCTCATCCCATTCCATCCAAGGAACCCATCCCAGTGATCCCAACCCATCCCAGGGATCCCATCCCATCCCATCCCATCTCATCCCATTCCATCCAAGGAACCCACCCCAGGGATCCCATCCCATCCCAGGGATCCCTCCCATCCCATCCCATCCCATCCCAGGGATCCCATCCCATCCCAGGTAACCCTTCCATGGGATCCCATCCGAGGGATCCCATCCCATCCCATCCCAAGGATCCCATCCCATCCCAGGGATCCCATCCCAGGGATCCCATCCCATCCCACCTATCCCATCCCAGGGATTCCATCCCATTCCAGGGATCCCATTTCATCTGTTCCCATCCCTGGCATCCCATCCCATCCCATCCCAGGGTTCCCATCCCATCCCAGGGATTCCTTCCCAAGGATCCCATCCCATCCCAGGGATCATCTCCCATCGCAGGAATCCCATCCCATCTCAGGGATCCCATCCCAGGGATCCCATCCCATACCATCCCAGGGATCCCATCCCATCCCAGGGATCCCATCCCAGGGATGCCATCCAATCCCATTCCATTCCAGGGATCCCATCCCAGGGATCCCATCCCAGGGATCCCATCCCATCCCAAGGATCCCAAACCTGCGATCCCATCCCAGGGATCCCATCCCATCCCAGGGATCCCATCCCAGGGATCCCATCGCCTCCCTGGCATCCCATCGCATCCCAGGGATCCCATCTCATCCCAGGCACCCCTTCCCAGGGATCCCATCCCAACCCATCCCATCCCATCCCATCCCATCCCATCCCATCCCATCGATCCCATCCCAGGCATCCCATCCCTGGGAAACCATCCCATCCCAGAGATCCCATCCAGCGATCCCATCTCATCCCAGGTATCCCATCCCATCCCATCCCATCCCATCGATCCAACCCAGGGATCCCATCCCATCCCAGTGATCCCAACCCATCCCAGGGATCCCATCCCATCCCATCCCATCCCATCCAGGGATCCCATGACATCCCATCCCAGGGATCCCATCCCATCCCAGGGATACCATCCGAGGGATCCCATCCCATCCCAGGGATCCCATCCCATCCCAGGGATGCCATCCCATCACATCTCATTCCAGGCACCGCATCCCAGGTATCCCATCCCATCCCATCCCATCCCATCCCATCGATCCAACCCAGGGATCCCATCCCATCCCAGTGATCCCAACCCATCCCAGGGATCCCATCCCATCCCATCCCATCTCATCCCATTCCATCCAAGGAACCCATCCCAGTGATCCCAACCCATCCCAGGGATCCCATCCCATCCCATCCCATCTCATCCCATTCCATCCAAGGAACCCACCCCAGGGATCCCATCCCATCCCAGGGATCCCTCCCATCCCATCCCATCCCATCCCAGGGATCCCATCCCATCCCAGGTAACCCTTCCATGGGATCCCATCCGAGGGATCCCATCCCATCCCATCCCAAGGATCCCATCCCATCCCAGGGATCCCATCCCAGGGATCCCATCCCATCCCACCTATCCCATCCCAGGGATTCCATCCCATTCCAGGGATCCCATTTCATCTGTTCCCATCCCTGGCATCCCATCCCATCCCATCCCAGGGTTCCCATCCCATCCCAGGGATTCCTTCCCAAGGATCCCATCCCATCCCAGGGATCATCTCCCATCGCAGGAATCCCATCCCATCTCAGGGATCCCATCCCAGGGATCCCATCCCATACCATCCCAGGGATCCCATCCCATCCCAGGGATCCCATCCCAGGGATGCCATCCAATCCCATTCCATTCCAGGGATCCCATCCCAGGGATCCCATCCCAGGGATCCCATCCCATCCCAAGGATCCCAAACCTGCGATCCCATCCCAGGGATCCCATCCCATCCCAGGGATCCCATCCCAGGGATCCCATCGCCTCCCTGGCATCCCATCGCATCCCAGGGATCCCATCTCATCCCAGGCACCCCTTCCCAGGGATCCCATCCCAACCCATCCCATCCCATCCCATCCCATCCCATCCCATCGATCCCATCCCAGGCATCCCATCCCTGGGAAACCATCCCATCCCAGAGATCCCATCCAGCGATCCCATCTCATCCCAGGTATCCCATCCCATCCCATCCCATCCCATCGATCCAACCCAGGGATCCCATCCCATCCCAGTGATCCCAACCCATCCCAGGGATCCCATCCCATCCCATCCCATCCCATCCCATCCAGGGATCCCATGACATCCCATCCCAGGGATCCCATCCCATCCCAGGGATACCATCCGAGGGATCCCATCCCATCCCAGGGATCCCATCCCATCCCAGGTAACCCTTCCAAGGGATCCCATCCGAGGGATCCCATCCCATCCCAAGGATCCCATCAGATCCCAGGGATCCCATCACACGGATCCCATACCATCCCAGCTATCCCATCCCAGGGATTCCATCCCATCCCTGCCATGCCATTTCATCTGTTCCCATCCCAGGGATCCCATCCAATCCCATCCCAGGGATCCCATCCCATGGATCCCATCCCATCCCATCCAGGGATCCCATCACATCCCATCCCAGCGATCCAATCCCATCCCAAGCATCCCATCCCAGGCATCCCATCTCATTCCAGGGATCCCATCCCATCACATCTCATTCCAGGGATCCCATCCCATCCCATCCCATCCCATCCCATCCCATCCCATTTGTCCCATCCCAGGGATCCCATCCCAGTCCAGGGATCCCATTCCAGGGATCCCATTCCAGGGATCCCATCCCATCCCATCCCATCCCATCCCAGGGATCCCATCCCAGGGATCCCATCCCATTCCAGGGATCCCATTCCAGGGATCCCATCCCATCCCATCCCATCCAAGGGATCTCATCCAAGGGATCCATTCCGATCCCAGGGATCCCATCCCATCCCAGTGATCCCATCCCATCAAATACCATCCCATCCCAGGGATCCCATCCCATCCCAGAGATCCCGTCCCAGCGATCCCATCTAATCCCCGGGATCCAATCACATCCCATCTCATTCCAGGGATCCCATCCCAGGGGTCCCATCGCTTCCGTGGAATCCCATCGCATCCCAGGGATCCCATCCCATCCCAGGCGCCCCTTCCCAGGGATCCCATCCCATCCCATCACATCCCATCCCATCCCAGCGATACCATCCCAGAGATCCCATCCCGTCCCACGGATCCCATCCCATCCCAGGGATCCCATCCCATCACATCCCATCCCATCCCAGCGATACCATCCCAGAGATCTCATCCCATCCCTGGGATCCCATCGCTTCCCAGGGATCCCATGCCATCCCAGGCACCCCTTACCATGGATCCCATCCCATTCCAGGGATCCCATCCTATCCCAGGGATCCCACCCCATTCCAGGGATCCCATCCCAGCGATCCCATCCATCCCATCCCATCCCATCCCAGGGATCCCATCCAATCCAAGGGATCCCATCACAGGGATCCCATCCCATCCCATCCCATCCCATCCCATCCCATACCAGGGATCCCATCCCAGGGATCCCATCCCATCCCAGGGATTCCATCCCATCAGAGGGATCCCGTCCCTTCCCATCCCATCCCATCCCATCCCATCCCAGGGATCCCTTCCCAGGGATCCCATCCCATCTCATCCCATCCCAGGGATCCCATCCCATCCCATCCCATCCCAGGGATCCCATCCCATCCCAGGGATCCCATCCCAGGGGTCCCATCGCTTCCGTGGAATCCCATCCCATCCCCGGGATCCCATCCCAGGGGTCCCATCGCTTCCGTGGAATCCCATCCCATCCCAGGGATCCCATCCCAGCCCAACCACCCCTTACCATGGATCCCATCCCATCCCAGGGATCCCATCCCATCCCATCACATCCCATCCCTTCGCAGCGATACCATCCCACGGATCCCATCCCATCCCAGGGATCCCATCCCATCCCATCCCATCCCATCCCTGGGATCCCATCCCATCCCAGGGATCCCACCCCATCCCATCCCATCCCTGGGATCCCATCCCATCCCAGGGATCCCATCCCAGGGATCCCATCCAATCCCAGGGATCCCATCCCAGGGATCCCATCCCATCCCAGGGATTCCATCCCATCACAGGCATCCCATCCCATCCCATGCCATCCCATCCCATCACAGGTATCCCATCCCATCCCATCCCATCCCATCCCATCCCATCCCATCCCATCCCAGGGATCCCTTCCCAGGGATCCCATCCCATCCCGTCCCATCCCATCCCATCCCATCCCATGGATCCCATCCCTTCCCAGTGATCCCATCCCAGGGGTCCCATCGCTTCCGTGGAATCCCATCGCTTCCCAGGGATCCCATGCCATCCCAGGCACCCCTTACCATGGATCCCGTCCCATCCCAGGGATCCCATCCCATCCCATCCCAGGGATCCCATCCCATCCCAGGAATCCCATTCCAGGCATCCCATCCCATCCCATCCCAGGAATCCCATCCCATCCCATTCCAGGGATTCCATCCCATCCCAGGGATCCCATCCCATCCCATCCAATCCCATCCGAACCCATCCCAGGTATCCCATCCCAGAGATCCCATTCCATCCCAGCGCAGGGATCCCATCCCATCCCATAGCAAAGATCCCATCCCATCCCATAGCAGGGATCCCATCCCATCCCATCCCATCCCATCACATATCATCCCTGCTATCTCATGCCGGGTTTTCCATCCCATCCCAGGGATCCCATCCCATCCCATAGCAGGGATCCCATCCCATCCCATCCCATCCCATCCCATCACATCACATATCATCCCTGCTATCTCATGCCGGGTTTTCCATCCCATCCCAGGGATCCCATCCCAACCAATCCCATCCCAGGGATCCCATCCCATCCCATCCCAGGGATCCCATCCCATCCCAGGGATCCCATACCATCCCAGGGATCCCATCCCATCCCATCCCATCCCATCCCGTCCCATCCCATCCCATCCCATATCATCCCTGCTATCTCATGCCAGGTATTCCATCTCATCCCAGGGATCCAATCCCAGGGATCCCATCCCCTCCCATCCCATCCCATCCCTTCCCATCCCATCCCATCCCAGGGATCCCATCCCATCCCAGGTATAAAATCCCAAGGATCCCATCCCATCCCAGGGATCCAATCCCATTCCATCCCATCCCATCCCATCCCATCCCAGGGATCACATCCCATGCCAGGGATACCATGTCAGAGATCCCATCCCATCTCACGGATGCCATCCCAGGGATTCGATCCCAACCCAGGGATCCCATCCCATCCCAGGAATCCCATTGCAGGAATCCCATCCCATCCCATCCCAGGAATCCCATCCCATCCCATTCCAGGGATCCCATCCCATCCCAGTGAACACATCCCATCCCAGAGATCCCATCCCATTCCAGGGATCCCATCCCATCCCAGTGAACACATCCCATCCCAGAGATCCCATCCCATCCCAGGGATCCCATCCCATCCAATCCCATCCGAACCCATCCCAGGGATACCATCCCAGGGATACCATCCCATCCCATCCCAGCGCAGGGATCCCATCCCATCCCATAGCAGGGATCCCATCCCATCCCATCCCATCCCATCACATATCATCCCTGCTATCTCATGCCGGGTTTTCCATCCCATCCCAGGGATCCCATCCCATCCCATAGCAGGGATCCCATCCCATCCCATCCCATCCCATCCCATCCCATCACATCACATATCATCCCTGCTATCTCATGCCAGGTTTTCCATCACATCCCAGGGATCCCATCCCAACCAATCCCATCCCAGGGATCCCATCCCATCCCATCCCAGGGATCCCATCCCAGCCCATCTCATCCCAGGGATCCCATGCCATGCCATCACATCCCATCCCATCGAACCCATCCCATCCAAACCCATCCCATCCCAGGCATCCCATCCCAGGGATCCTATCCCATCCCAGGGATCCCATCCCAGGGATCTCATCCCATCCCAGGGATCCCATCCCATCCCAGGGATCCAATCCCATCCCAGCTATCCCATCCCAGCGATTACATCCCATCCCAGGGATCCCATCTCATCCCAACCCATCCCATCCCATCCCATCCTCTCCCATTCCAGGGATCCTATCCCATCCCAAGTAACCCATCCCATGGATCCCATCCCAGGGATCCCATCCCATCCCAGGGATCCCATTCCATTCCAACCCATCCCAACCCATTCCAGGGATCCCATCCTATCCCAGGGATTCCATCCCATCAAATCCCATCCCATCCCATCCGATCCCATCCCAGGGATCCCATCCCAGGGATCCCATTTCATTCCAACCCATCCCAACCCATTCCAGGGTTCCCATCTCATCCCAGGGATCCAATCCCAGCTATCCCATCCCATCCCATCCCAAACCATCCCATCCCATCCCATCCCATCCCATCCCATCCCATCCCATCCCATCCCATCCCATCCCATCCCATCCCATCCCATCCCATCCCATTGTAGCCCATCCCATCCCTTCTCACCCCATCCCATCCCATCCCATCCCAGGGAGCCCATCCCATCCCATCCCAGATATCCCATCCCAGGGAGCCCATCCCATCCCATCCCAGGGATCCCATCCCATCCCATCCCATCCCAGGGATCCCATCCCAGGGATCCCATCCCATCCCCGGGTCCCCATCCCTGGGATTCCATCCCATCCCAACCCATCCCATCCCATCGATCCCATCCGATCCCAGAGATCCCATCCCAGGGATCCCATCCTATCGCAGGGATCCCATCCCATCCCATCCCATCCCATCCCATCCCATCCCATCCCATCCCATGTCTGGATCCCATCCCAGGGATCTCATCCCAGGGATCCAATCCCATCCCCGGGTCCCCATCCCAGGGATTCCATCCCATCCCAGGGATCCCATCCCATAAGAGGGATCACATTCCAGGGATCCCATTCCAGGGATCCCATCCCAGGGATCCCATCCCATGCCAGGGATCCCATCCCATCCCAACCCATCCCATCCCATCCCATCCTCTCCCATCCCAGGGATCCTATCCCATCCCAAGTAACCCATCCCATGGATCCCATCCCAGGGATCCCATCCCATCCCAGGGATCCCATCCCATTCCAACCCATCCCAACCCATTCCAGGGATCCCATCCCATCCCAGGGATCCCATCCCAGGGATCCCATTCCATCCCAGGGATCCAGTCCCAGGTATCCCATCCCAGGGATCCCATCCCATCCCATCCCCTCCCCTCCCATCCCACCGATCCCATCCCATCCCAACCCATTCTAGCCCATCCCATCCCATCCGATCCCATCCCATCCAATCCCATCCGATCCCATCCCATGTATCCCATCCCAGGGATACCATCCGATCCCATCCCAGCGCAGGGATCCCATCCCATCCCATCCCATCCCATCCAATCCCATCCCATCCCATCCCTGGGATCCCATTCCAGGGATCCCATCCCAGGGATCCCATCCCAGGGATGCCATCCCAGGGATCCCATCCCATCCCATCCCATCCCGTCCCGTCCCATCCCATCCCAGGGATCCCATCCCATCCCAACCCATCCCATCCCATCCCAGGGATCCCATCCCAGGGAGCCCATCCCATCCCCGGGATCCCATCCCAGGGATTCCATCCCATCCCAGGGATCCCATCCCATAAGAGGGACCACATTCCAGGGATCCCATCCCTGGGATCCCATCTCATCCCAACCCATGCTATCCCATCCAATCCCATCCCATCCCATTCCATTCCATCCCATCCCATCCCATCCCACCCCATCCCATCCCATCCCAGGGATCCCATCCCAGGGTTCCCATCTCATCCCAGGGATCCAATCCCATCACATCTCATCCCAGGGATCCCATAAGATCCCATCCAACGGTTCCCAACCCATCCCAACCCATCCCATCCCAAGGATCCCATCCCATCCCAGGGATCCCATCCCAGGGATCCCATCCCATCGCATCCCATCCCATCCCAGGGATCCCATCCCAGGGAACCCATCCCATCCCATTCCATCCCATCCCAGGGATCCCATCCCATCCCATCCCATCCCATCGCATCCCATCCCATCCTATCCCATCCTTTCCCATCCCATCCCATCCCAGGGATCCCATCCCAACCCAGGGATAACATCCCAGGGATCCCATCCCATCCCAGGGATCCCATCCCATTCCATCCCATCCCATCTCATCCCAGGGATCACATCCCACCCAGGGATCCCATGTCAGAGATCCCATCCCATCTCACGGATGCCATCCCAGGTATTCGATCCCAAAGCAGGAATCCCATACTATCCCAGGGATCTCATTCCAGGGATCCCATCCCATCCCATCCCATCCCAGGAATCCCATCCCATCCCATTCCAGGGACCCCATCCCATCCCAGTGAACGCATCCCATCCCAGGGATCCCATCCCATCCCAGGGATCCCTTCCCATCCCATCCCATCCCATCCCATTCCAGGGATCCCATCCCATCCCAGTGAACACATCCCATCCCAGGGATCCCATCCCATCCCAGGGATCCCATCCCATCCCACGGATCCCATCCCATCCCAGGGATCCCATCCCATCCCACGGATCCCATCCCATCCCATGCCAGGCATCCCATCCCATCCCCTCCGCTCCCATCCCATCGATCCCATCCCATCCCAACCCATTCTAGCCCATCCCATCCCATCCGATCCCATCCCATGCAATCACATCCGATCCCATCCCATGTATCCCATCCCAGGGATACCATCCGATCCCATCCCAGCGCCGGGATCCCATCCCATCCAATCCCATCCCATCTCATCCCAGGGATCCCATAACATCCCATCCCAGGGTTCCCAACCCATCCCAACCCATCCCATCCCATCCCAGGGATACCATCCCATCCCATCCCATCCCATCCCATCCCATCCCATCCCATCCCATCCCATCCCAGGGATACCATCCCGGAGTTCCCATCTCATCCCAGGGATACAATCCCAGCGATCCTATCCCATCCCATCCCATCCCACCCCATCCCATCCCATCAAATCCCATCCCATCCCATCCTATCCCATCCCATCCCATCCCAGGGATCCCATCCCATTGCAACCCATCCCATCCCACCCCATACCATCCCATTCCATCCCATCCCATCCCAGGGATCCCATCCCATCCCAGGGATCCAATCCCATCCCAACTATCCCATTCCAGGGATCCCATCCCATCCCAGGGATCCCATCCCATCCCATCCCATCCCATCCCATCCCATCCCAGGGATCGCATCCCATCCCATCCCATCCAATCCGATCCCATCCCATGCCATCCCAGGGATCCCATCCCATCCCAGGGATCCCATCCCATCCCATCCCAGGGATCCCATCCCATTCCATCCCATCCCATCCCATCCCATCCCATGCCATGCCATCCCAGGTATCCCATCCCAACCAATCCCAACCCAGGGATCCCATCCCATCCCATCCAATCCCAGGGATCCCATCCATCCCATCCCATCCCATCTCACCCCATCCCATCCCAGGGATCACATCCCATCCCACGGATCCCATCCCACCCCATCCCAGGCATCCCATCCGATCCCATCCCAGGGATCGCATCCCATCGCATCCCATCCGATCCCAGAGATCCCATCCCAGGGATCCCATCCTATCGCAGGGATCCCATCCCATCCCATCCCATCCCATCCCATCCCATCCCATCCCATGCCTGGGATCCCATCCCAGGGATCTCATCCCAGGGATCCAATCCCATCCCCGGGTCCCCATCGCAGGGATTCCATCCCATCCCAGGGATCCCATCCCATAAGAGGGATCACATTCCAGGGATCCCATCCCTGGGATCCCTTACCAGGGATCCCATCCCATGCCAGGGATCCCATCCCAGGGATTCCATCCCATCCCAGGGATCCCATCCCATCCCAGGGATCCCATCCCATCCCAACCCATCCCATCCCATCCCATCCTCTCCCATCACAGGGATCCCATCCCATCCCATGGATCCCATCCCAGGGATCCCATCCCATCCCAGGGATCCCATCCCATTCCAACCCATCCCAACCTATTCCAGGGATCCCATCCTATGCCAGGGATTCCATCCCAGGGATCCCATCCCATCCCATCCAATCCCATCCCATCCCATCCCTGGGATCCCATTCCAGGGATCCCATTTCAGAGATCCCATCCCATCTCAGGGATCCCTTCCCATCCCATCCCGTCCCGTCCCATCCCATCCCAGGGATCCCATCCCATCGCAACCCATCCCATCCCAGGGATCCCATCCCAGGGAGCCCATCCCATCCCCGGGATCCCATCCCAGGGATTCCATCCCATCCCAGGGATCCCATCCCATAAGAGGGATCACATTCCAATGATCCCATCCCTGGGATCCCATCTCATCACATCCCAGGGTTCCCAGCCCATCCCAACCCATGCCATCCCATCCAATCCCATGCCATCCCATTCCATTCCATCCCATCCCATCCCATCCCATCCCACCCCATCCCATCCCATCCCATCCCATCCCATCCCATCCCATCCCATCCCATCCCATCCCAGGGATCCCATCCCAGGGTTCCCATCTCATCCCAGGGATCCAATCCCAGCGATCCTATCCCATCCCTTCCCATCCCATCCTATCCCATCCCATCCCATCCCTGGATCCCATTCCAGGGATCCCATTCCAGGGATCCCATCCCATCTCAGGGATCCCATCCCATCCCATCCCGTCCCGTCCCATCCCATCCCAGGGTTCCCATCCCATCCCAACCCATCCCATCCCAGGGATCCCATCCCAGGGAGCCCATCCCATCCCCGGGATCCCATCCCAGGGATTCCATCCCATCCCAGGGATCCCATCCCATAAGAGGGATCACATTCCAGGGATCCCATCCCTGGGATCCCATCTCATCACATCCCAGGGTTCCCAACCCATCCCAACCCATGCCATCCCATCCAATCCCATCCCATCCCATTCCATTCCATCCCATCCCATCCCATCCCACCCCATCCCATCCCATCCCATCCCAGGGATCCCATCCCAGGGTTCCCATCTCATCCCAGGGATCCAATCCCAGCGATCCTATCCCATCCCATCCCATCCAATCCTATCCCATCCCATCCCATCTCATCCCAGGGATCACATCCCATGCCAGGGATCCCATGTCAGAGATCCCATCCCATCTCACGGATGCCATCCCAGGGATTCGATCCCAACCCAGGGATCCCATCCCATCCCAGGAATCCCATTGCAGGGATCCCATCCCATCCCATCCCAGGAATCCCATCCCATCCCATTCCAGGGATCCCATCCCATCCCAGTGAACACATCCCATCCCAGAGATCCCATCCCATTCCAGGGATCCCATCCCATCCCAGTGAACACATCCCATCCCAGAGATCCCATCCCATCCCAGGGATCCCATCCCATCCAATCCCATCCGAACCCATCCCAGGGATACCATCCCAGGGATACCATCACATCCCATCCCATAGCAGGGATCCCATCCCATCCCATAGCAGGGATCCCATCCCATCCCATAGCAGGGATCCCATCCCATCCCATCCCATCCCATCACATCACATATCATCCCTGTTATCTCATGCGGGGTTTTCCATCCCATCCCAGGGATCCCATCCCATCCCATAGCAGGTATCCCATCCCATCCCATCCCATCAAATCACATATCATCCCTGCTATCTCATGCCGGGTTTTCCATCCCATCCCAGGGATCCCATCCCAACCAATCCCATCCCAGGGATCCCATCCCATCCCATCCCAGGGATCCCATCCCATCCCAGGGATCCCATCCCATCCCATCCCATCCCCGGGATCCCATCCCAGCCCATCCCATCCCAGGGATCCCATCCCATCCAAACCCATCCCATCCCATCCCATCCCAACCAATCCCATCCCAGGGATACCATCCCATCCCATCCCAGGGATACCATCCCATCCCATCCCAGGGATCCCATCCCACCCCATCCCATCCCATCCCATCCCATCCCATCCCATCCCAGGGATCCCATCCCAGGGTTCCCATCTCATCCCAGGGATCCAATCCCAGCGATCCTATCCCATCCCATCCCATCCCATCCCATCCTATCCCATCCCATCCCAACCCATCCCATCCCATCCCATCTCATCCCAGGGATCACATCCCATGCCAGGGATCCCATGTCAGAGATCCCATCCCATCTCACGGATGCCATCCCAGGGATTCGATCCCAACCCAGGGATCCCATCCCATCCCAGGAATCCCATTGCAGGGATCCCATCCCATCCCATCCCAGGAATCCCATCCCATCCCATTCCAGGGATCCCATCCCATCCCAGTGAACACATCCCATCCCAGGGATTCGATCCCAACCCAGGGATCCCATCCCATCCCAGTGAACACATCCCATCCCAGAGATCCCATCCCATCCCAGGGATCCCATCCCATCCAATCCCATCCGAACCCATCCCAGGGATACCATCCCAGGGATACCATCCCATCCCATCCCAGCGCAGGGATCCCATCCCATCCCATAGCAGGGATCCCATCCCATCCCATCCCATCCCATCACATCACATATCATCCCTGCTATCTCATGCCGGGTTTTCCATCCCATCCCAGGGATCCCATCCCAACCAATCCCATCCCAGGGATCCCATCCCATCCCATCCCAGGGATCCCATCCCATCCCAGGGATCCCATACCATCCCAGGGATCCCATCCCATCCCATCCCATCCCGTCCCATCCCATCCCATCCCATATCATCCCTGCTATCTCATGCCAGGTATTCCATCTCATCCCAGGGATCCAATCCCAGGGATCCCATCCCCTCCCATCCCATCCCATCCCTTCCCATCCCATACCATCCCAGGGATCCCATCCCATCCCAGGTATAATATCCCAAGCATCCCATCCCATCCCAGGGATCCAATCCCATTCCATCCCATCCCATCCCATCCCAGGGATCACATCCCATGCCAGGGATCCCATGTCAGAGATCCCATCCCATCTCACGGATGCCATCCCAGGGATTCGATCCCAACCCAGGGATCCCATCCCATCCCAGGAATCCCATTCCAGGGATCCCATCCCATCCCATCCCAGGAATCCCATCCCATCCCATCCCATCCCAGTGAACACATCCCATCCCAGGGATCCCATCCCATCCCAGGGATCCCACCCCATCCAATCCCATCCGAACCCATCCCAAGGATACCATGCCAGGGATCCCATCCCATCCCATCCCATCACATCACATATCATCCCTGCTATCTCATGCCAGGTTTTCCATCACATCCCAGGGATCCCATCCCAACCAATCCCATCCCAGGGATCCCATCCCATCCCAGGGATCCCATCCCAGCCCATCTCATCCCAGGGATCCCATGCCATGCCATCACATCCCATCCCATCGAACCCATCCCATCCAAACCCATCCCATCCCAGGCATCCCATCCCAGGGATCCTATCCCATCCCAGGGATCCCATCCCAGGGATCTCATCCCATCCCAGGGATCCCATCCCATCCCAGGGATCCTATCCCATCCCAGGGATCCCATCTCATCCCAACCCATCCCATCCCATCCCATCCTCTCCCATTCCAGGGATCCTATCCCATCCCAAGTAACCCATCCCATGGATCCCATCCCAGGGATCCCATCCCATCCCAGGGATCCCATTCCATTCCAACCCATCCCAACCCATTCCAGGGATCCCATCCTATCCCAGGGATTCCATCCCATCAAATCCCATCCCATCCCATCCGATCCCATCCCAGGGATCCCATCCCATCCCAGGGATCCCATCCCATTCCAACCCATCCCAACCCATTCCAGGGTTCCCATCTCATCCCAGGGATCCAATCCCAGCTATCCCATCCCATCCCATCCCAAACCATCCCATCCCATCCCATCCCATCCCATCCCATCCCATCCCATCCCATTGTAGCCCATCCCATCACTTCTCACCCCATCCCATCCCATCCCATCCCAGGGAGCCCATCCCATCCCATCCCAGATATCCCATCCCAGGGAGCCCATCCCATCCCATCCCATCCCATCCCATCCCATCCCATCCCAGGGATCCCATCCCAGGGATCCCATCCCATCCCCGGGTCCCCATCCCTGGGATTCCATCCCATCCCAACCCATCCCATCCCATCGATCCCATCCGATCCCAGAGATCCCATCCCAGGGATCCCATCCTATCGCAGGGATCCCATCCCATCCCATCCCATCCCATCCCATCCCATCCCATCCCATGCCTGGGATCCCATCCCAGGGATCTCATCCCAGGGATCCAATCCCATCCCCGGGTCCCCATCCCAGGGATTCCATCCCATCCCAGGGATCCCATCCCATAAGAGGGATGACATTCCAGGGATCCCATCCCTGGGATCCCTTACCAGGGATCCCATCCCATGCCAGGGATCCCATCCCAGGGATTCCATCCCATCCCAGGGATCCCATCCCATCCCAGGGATCCCATCCCATCCCAACCCATCCCATCCCATCCCATCCTCTCCCATCACAGGGATCCTATCCCATCCCAAGTAACCCATCCCATGGATCCCATCCCAGGGATCCCATCCCATCCCAGGGATCCCATCCCATTCCAACCCATCCCAACCCATTCCAGGGATCCCATCCTATGCCAGGGATTCCATCCCAGGGATCCCATCCCATCCCATCCCATCCAATCCCATCCCATCCCATCCCTGGGATCCCATTCCAGGGATCCCATTCCAGGGATCCCATCCCATCTCAGGGATCCCTTGCCATCCCATCCCGTCCCGTCCCATCCCATCCCAGGGATCCCATCCCATCCCAACCCATCCCATCCCAGGGATCCCATCCCAGGGAGCCCATCCCATCCCCGGGATCCCATCCCAGGGATTCCATCCCATCCCAGGGATCCCATCCCATAAGAGGGATCACATTCCAATGATCCCATCCCTGGGATCCCATCTCATCACATCCCAGGGTTCCCAACCCATCCCAACCCATGCCATCCCATCCAATCCCATCCCATCCCATTCCATTCCATCCCATCCCATCCCATCCCATCCCGCCCCATCCCATCCCATCCCATCCCATCCCATCCCATCCCATCCCAGGGATCCCATCCCAGGGTTCCCATCTCATCCCAGGGATCCAATCCCAGCGATCCTATCCCATCCCATCCCATCCTATCCCATCCCATCCCAACCCATCCCATCCCATCCCATCCCATCTCATCCCAGGGATCACATCCCATGCCAGGGATCCCATGTCAGAGATCCCATCCCATCTCACGGATGCCATCCCAGGGATTCGATCCCAACCCAGGGATCCCATCCCATCCCAGGAATCCCATTGCAGGGATCCCATCCCATCCCATCCCAGGAATCCCATCCCATCCCATTCCAGGGATCCCATCCCATCCCAGTGAACACATCCCATCCCAGAGATCCCATCCCATTCCAGGGATCCCATCCCATCCCAGTGAACACATCCCATCCCAGAGATCCCATCCCATCCCAGGGATCCCATCCCATCCAATCCCATCCGAACCCATCCCAGGGATACCATCCCAGGGATACCATCCCATCCCATCCCATAGCAGGGATCCCATCCCATCCCATAGCAGGGATCCCATCCCATCCCATAGCAGGGATCCCATCCCATCCCATCCCATCACATCACATATCATCCCTGCTATCTCATGCGGGGTTTTCCATCCCATCCCAGGGATCCCATCCCAACCAATCCCATCCCAGGGATCCCATCCCATCCCATCCCATCCCATCCCATCCGATCAAATCACATATCATCCCTGCTATCTCATGCCGGGTTTTCCATCCCATCCCAGGGATCCCATCCCAACCAATCCCATCCCAGGGATCCCATCCCATCCCATCCCAGGGATCCCATCCCATCCCAGGGATCCCATCCCATCCCATCCCATCCCCGGGATCCCATCCCAGCCCATCTCATCCCAGGGATCCCATGCCATGCCATCCCATCCCATCCCAGGGATCCCATCCCATCCAAACCCATCCCATCCCATCCCATCCCAACCAATCCCATCCCAGGGATACCATCCCATCCCATCCCAGGGATACCATCCCATCCCATCCCATCCCAGGGATCCCATCCCATCCCAGGGATCCCATCCCATCCCCGGGATCCCTTCCCAGGGATCCCATCCCATCCCAGGGATCCCATCCCAGGGATTCCATCTCATCCCAGGGATCCCATCCCATCCCAGGGATCCCATCCCATACGAGGGATCACATTCCAGGGATCCCATCCCAGGGATCCCATCCCATCCCAGGGATCCCATCCCATCCCAACCCATCCCATCCCATCACATCCTCTCCCATCCCAGGGATCCTATCCCATCCCAAGTAACCCATCCCATGGATCCCATCCCAGGGATCCCATCCCATCCCAGGGATCCCATCCCATTCCAACCCATCCCAACCCATTCCAGGGATCCCATCCCATCCCAGGGATCCCATCCCAGGGATCCCATCCCATCCCATCCCATCCCATCCGATCAAATCACATATCATCCCTGCTATCTCATGCCGGGTTTTCCATCCCATCCCAGGGATCCCATCCCAACCAATCCCATCCCAGGGATCCCATCCCATCCCATCCCAGGGATCCCATCCCATCCCAGGGATCCCATCCCATCCCATCCCATCCCCGGGATCCCAGCCCAGCCCATCTCATCCCAGGGATCCCATGCCATGCCATCCCATCCCATCCCAGGGATCCCATCCCATCCAAACCCATCCCATCCCATCCCATCCCAACCAATCCCATCCCAGGGATCCCATCCCATCCCATCCCAGGGATACCATCCCATGCCATCCCATCCCAGGGATCCCATCCCATCCCAGGGATCCCATCCCATCCCCGGGATCCCTTCCCAGGGATCCCATCCCATCCCAGGGATCCCATCCCAGGGATTCCATCTCATCCCAGGGATCCCATCCCATCCCAGGGATCCCATCCCATACGAGGGATCACATTCCAGGGATCCCATCCCAGGGATCCCATCCCATCCCAGGGATCCCATCCCATCCCAACCCATCCCATCCCATCACATCCTCTCCCATCCCAGGGATCCTATCCCATCCCAAGTAACCCATCCCATGGATCCCATCCCAGGGATCCCATCCCATCCCAGGGATCCCATCCCATTCCAACCCATCCCAACCCATTCCAGGGATCCCATCCCATCCCAGGGATCCCATCCCAGGGATCCCATTCCATCCCAGGGATCCCATCCCAGGGATCCCATCCCAGGGATCCCATCCCATCCCATCCCATCCCCTCCCCTCCCATCCCACCGATCCCATCCCATCCAATCCCATCCGATCCCATCCCATGTATCCCATCCCAGGGATACCATCCGATCCCATCCCAGCGCAGGGATCCCATCCCATCCCATCCCATCCCATCCAATCCCATCCCATCCCATCCCTGGGATCCCATTCCAGGGATCCCATTCCAGGGATCCCATCCCAGGGATCCCATCCCATCCCATCCCAACCCATCCCATCCCATCCCAGGGATCCCATGCCAGGGAGCCCATCCCATCCCCGGGATCCCATCCCCGGGATTCCATCCCATCCCAGGGATCCCATCCCATAAGAGGGACCACATTCCAGGGATCCCATCCCTGGGATCCCACCTCATCCCATCCCAGGGATCAAGTCCCATCCCATCAAATCCCAGGGTTCCCAACCCATCCCAACCCATGCCATCCCATCCAATCCCATCCCATCCCATTCCATTCCATCCCATCCCATCCCACCCCATCCCATCCCATCCCATCCCATCCCATCCCATCCCATCCCATCCCATCCCAGGGATCCCATCCCAGGGATCCCATCCCATCCCCGGGTCCCCATCCCAGGGATTCCATCCCATCCCAACCCATCCCATCCCATCGATCCCATCCCATCCCCGGGTCCCCATCCCAGGGATTCCATCCCATCCCAATCCATCCCATCCCATCCCATCCCATCCTACCCCATCCCATCCCATCCCATTCTATCCCATCCCAGGGATCCCATACCAGGCATCCCATCCCATCCCCGGGATCCCTTCCCAGGGATCCCATCCCATCCCAGGGATCCCATCCCAGGGATTCCATCCCATCCCAGGGATCCCATCCCATACGAGGGATCACATTTCAGGGATCCCATCCCAGGGATCCCATCCCATCCCAGGGATCCCATCCCATCCCATCCCATCCCATCCCATCCCATCCTCTCCCATCCCAGGGATCCTATCCCATCCCGAGTAACCCATCCCATGGATCCCATCCCAGGGATCCCATCCCATCCCAGGGATCCCATCCCATTCCAACCCATCCCAACCCATTCCAGGGATCCCATCCCAGGGATCCCATCCCATCCCATTCCATCCCATCCCGTACCATCCCATCCCATCCCAGGGATCCCATCCCAGGGATCCTATCCCATCCCAGGGATCCCATCCCAGGGATCCCATCCCATCCCATCCCCTCCCCTCCCATCCCATCGATCCCATCCCATCCCAACCCATTCTAGCCCATCCCATCCCATCCGATCCCATCCAATCCCATCCAATCCCATCCCATGTATCCCATCCCAGGGATACCATCCGATCCCATCCCAGCGCAGGGATCCCATCCCATCCCATCCATTCCCATCCCATCCCATCCCTGGGATCCCATTCCAGGGATCCCATTCCAGGGATCCCATCCCATCCCAGGGATCCCATCCCATCCCAACCCATCCCATCCCATCCCAGGGATCCCATCCCAGGGAGCCCATCCCATCCCCGGGATCCCATCCCAGGGATTCCATCCCATCCCAGGGATCCCATCCCATACGAGGGATCACATTCCAGGGATCCCATCCCTGGGATCCCATCTCATCCCATCCCAGGGATCAAGTCCCATCCCATCCCATCCCAGGGTTCCCAACCGATCCCAACCCATGCCATCCCATCCAATCCCATCCCATCCCATTCCATTCCATCCCATCCCATCCCATCCCACCCCATCCCATCCCATCCCATCCCAGGGATCCCATACCAGGGTTCCCATCTCATCCCAGGGATCCAATCCCAGCGATCCTATCCCATCCCATCCCATCCCATCCCATCCCATCCTATACCATCCCATCCCATCCCAACCCATCCCATCCCATCCCATCCCATCCCATCCCATCCCATCCCATCCCACTGTAGCCCATCCCATCCCTTCCCACCCCATCCCATCCCGTCCCATCACATCCCATCCCAGATATCCCATCCCA
Source organism: Sturnus vulgaris (assembly GCF_052056855.1). NCBI lineage: Eukaryota > Metazoa > Chordata > Aves > Passeriformes > Sturnidae > Sturnus > Sturnus vulgaris. The sequence goes on from NC_142282.1 coordinate 17,113,815, forward strand.
GGGATCCCATCCCATCCCATCCCAGGGAGCCCATCCCATCCCAGGGATCCCATCCCATCCCATCCAATCCCATCCCATCTCATCCCATCCCATCCCATCCCATCCCATCCCATCCCATCCCATCCCATCCCATCCCAGGGATCCCATCCCAGGGATCCCATCCCAGGGATCCCATCCCATCCCCGGGTCCCCATCCCAGGGATTCCATCCCATCCCATCCCATCCCATCCCATCGATCCCATCCGATCCCAGAGATCCCATCCCAGGGATCCCATCCTATCGCAGGGATCCCATCCCATCCCATCCCATCCCATGCCTGGGATCCCATCCCAGGGATCTCATCCCAGGGATCCCATCCCATCCCCGGGCCCCCATCCCAGGGATTCCATCCCATCCCAACCCATCCCATCCCATCCCTCCCATCCCATACCCGGGTCCCCATCCCAGGGATTCCATCCCATCCCAACCCATCCCATCCCATCGATCCCATCCGATCCCAGAGATCCCATCGCAGGGATCCCATCCCATCGCAGGGATCCCATCCCATCCCGTCCCATCCCATCCTACCCCATCCCATCCCATCCCATCCCATCCCATCCCATTCCATCCCATCCCAGGGATCCCATACCAGGTATCCCATCCCATCCCAGGCGTCCCATTCCGTACCATCCCAGGGATCCCATTCCATCCCATCCCATCCCATCGATCCCATCCCATCCCAACCCATTGTAGCCAATCCCATCCCATCCCACCCCATCCCATCCCATCCCAGGGACAACATCCCAGGGATCCCATCCCATCCCATCCCAGGGATCACATCACATCCCATCCCATCCCAGGGATCCCATCCCATCCCATCCCCGGGACCCCATCCCAGGGATTCCATCCCATTCCAACCCATCGCACCCCATCCCATCCCATCCCATTCCATCCCATCCCAGGGATCCCATCCCATCCCGTCACATCCCATCCCATCCCATCCCATCCCATCCCATCCCATCCCATCCCATCCCATTCCATTCCATCCCATCCCATCACATCTCATGCCAGATATCTCATCCCAGGGATCCCATCCCGTCCCAGGGATACCATACCATCCCATCCCATCGCAGGGATCCCATCCCATCCCATCCCATTCCATCCCATCCCATCCCATCTCATACCAGATATCCCATCCCAGGGATCCCATCCCATCCCAGGGATTCCATTCCATCCCATCCCATCCCAGGCATCCCATCCCATTCCAACCCATCCCATCCCACCCCATCCCATTCCATCCCATCCCATCCCATCCCATCCCATCCCATCCCAGGCATCACATCCCATTCCAACCCATCCCATCCCACCCCATCCCATTCCATCCCATCCCATCCCATCCCATCCCATCCCATCCCATCCCATCCCATCTCATCCCATGGATCCCATCCTATCCCAGGGATGCCATCCCAGGGATCCCATCCAATCCCAGGGGTCTCATCCCATCCCATCCCATCCCATCCCATCCCAGAGATCCCATCCCAGGGATCCCATCCCATCCCAGGGATCCCAACATATCCCATTCCAGGGATCCCATCCCATTCCATCCCATCCCATCCCATCCCATCCCATCCCATCCCATCCCATCCCATCCCATCCCATCCCATCCCATCCCATCCCTTCCCACCCCATCCCATCCCATCCCATCCCATCCCATCCCATCCCATCCCATCCCATCCCATCCCATCCCATCCCATTGTAGCCCATCCCATCCCTTCCCACCCCATCCCATCCCGTCCCATTGCATCCCATCCCAGATATCCCATCCCAGGGATCCCATCCCATCCCATCCCAGGGAGCCCATCCCATCCCATTCCGGGGATCCCATCCCATCCCAACCCATCCCATCCCATCCCATCCTCTCCCATCCCAGGGATCCTATCCCATCCCAAGTAACCCATCCCATGGATCCCATCCCAGGGATCCCATCCCATCCCAGGGATCCCATCCCATTCCAACCCATCCCAACCCATTCCAGGGATCCCATCCCATCCCAGGGATCCCATCCCAGGGATCCCATTCCATCCCAGGGATCCTATCCCAGGGATCCCATCCCAGGGATCCCATCCCATCCCATCCCATCCCCTCCCCTCCCATCCCACCAATCCCATCCCATCCAATCCCATCCGATCCCATCCCATGTATCCCATCCCAGGGATACCATCCGATCCCATCCCAGCGCAGGGATCCCATCCCATCCCATCCCATCCAATCCCATCCCATCCCATCCCTGGGATCCCATTCCAGGGATCCCATTCCAGGGATCCCATCCCAGGGATCCCATCCCATCCCATCCCATCCCGTCCCATCCCATCCCAGGGATACCATCCCATCCCAACCCATCCCATCCCATCCCAGGGATCCCATCCCAGGGAGCCCATCCCATCCCCGGGATCCCATCCCAGGGATTCCATCCCATCCCAGGGATCCCATCCCATAAGAGGGACCACATTCCAGGGATCCCATCCCATCCCCGGGTCCCCATCCCAGGGATTCCATCCCATCCCAACCCATCCCATCCCATCGATCCCATCCCATCCCCGGGTCCCCATCCCAGGGATTCCATCCCATCCCAATCCATCCCATCCCATCCCATCCCATCCCATCCCATCCTACCCCATCCCATCCCATCCCATTCCATCCCATCCCAGGGATCCCATACCAGGCATCCCATCCCATCCCCGGGATCCCTTCCCAGGGATCCCATCCCATCCCAGGGATCCCATCCCAGGGATTCCATCCCATCCCAGGGATCCCATCCCATACGAGGGATCACATTCCAGGGATCCCATCCCAGGGATCCCATCCCATCCCAGGGATCCCATCCCATTCCAACCCATCCCAACCCATTCCAGGGATCCCATCCCAGGGATCCCATCCCATCCCATTCCATCCCATCCCGTACCATCCCATCCCATCCCAGGGATCCCATCCCAGGGATCCTATCCCATCCCAGGGATCCCATCCCAGGGATCCCATCCCATCCCATCCCCTCCCCTCCCATCCCATCGATCCCATCCCATCCCAACCCATTCTAGCCCATCCCATCCCATCCGATCCCATCCAATCCCATCCCATGTATCCCATCCCAGGGATACCATCCGATCCCATCCCAGCGCAGGGATCCCATCCCATCCCATCCAATCCCATCCCATCCCATCCCTGGGATCCCATTCCAGGGATCCCATTCCAGGGATCCCATCCCATCCCAGGGATCCCATCCCATCCCAACCCATCCCATCCCATCCCAGGGATCCCATCCCAGGGAGCCCATCCCATCCCCGGGATCCCATCCCAGGGATTCCATCCCATCCCAGGGATCCCATCCCATACGAGGGATCACATTCCAGGGATCCCATCCCTGGGATCCCATCTCATCCCATCCCAGGGATCAAGTCCCATCCCATCCCATCCCAGGGTTCCCAACCGATCCCAACCCATGCCATCCCATCCAATCCCATCCCATCTGTCTTGGTTTGAAAGACAGGTATGGTCTAAGGAAAGGCAGGAGCCCCTTTCCTGCGATGCAGAGTGCAATCCCCCTCCCTTTTAATTATTTTAGGTCCAATTCAGACACCTTCAGGCAGGAGATATGGGGATGAGAATAACAGTTCTTTACTGGTATTTAACAAAGCAGAAAAAACAACAACAGCTATAAAAATTGGCAACAGAAACAGTCTAGCTCCGCTCCAGTCCCTTCTGGCCGCAGGCCGTCTCCCTGTGCTGTTACCGGTGCTGTGGGGGCAGGGCAGGTCCCGCGCAGTTGAAGAGGGCTGGGTGATGGCGGCCGCGGCCCAGGGGAGAGAGAGGATGGGGAAAGTTACTCCCCCCTCACGGTGTCGGTCGTGGTGCTCAGCAGAGTGTCCGGAGGTAGTAGGGTGAGCTGGGAGAGCCGCGGAGCGATGTCCAAAGGCAGTGAGCGTGGATCTCAGCGCTGGGATGGCAGGGGGAGATGCCAGAGCAGAGCCCAGGTTGTCTTCCCACTCCACGAGCCAAGCGAGAGAGCCAGTCCCCCGCTCCAGACCCCCCTATCCCACCTTTCCTTTTCCGGTTCCCCCCCCCCCCCCTCTCCCTCCAGCCACCCCCCTACGAGAGAACATTATCTGTCGTTTTAAGGTGTAGCCACAATTACTTAGCATAACAATGGGAGAAATTCCACAGAAAGAAAAGCAAAGCATTCAACCCCCAACACCATCCCATTCCATTCCATCCCATCCCATCCCATCCCACCCCATCCCATCCCATCCCATCCCATCCCATCCCATCCCATCCCATCCCATCCCAGGGATCCCATACCAGGGTTCCCATCTCATCCCAGGGATCCAATCCCAGCGATCCTATCCCATCCCATCCCATCCCATCCCATCCCATCCCATCCCATCCCATCCCATCCCATCCCATCCTATACCATCCCATCCCATCCCAACCCATCCCATCCCATCCCATCCCATCCCATCCCATCCCACTGTAGCCCATCCCATCCCTTCCCACCCCATCCCATCCCGTCCCATCACATCCCATCCCAGATATCCCATCCCAGGGATCCCATCCCATCCCATCCCAGGAAGCCCATCCCATCCCAGGGATCCCATCCCATCCAATCCCATCCCATCCCATCCCATCCCATCCCATCCCATCCCAGGGATCCCATCCCAGGGATCCCATCCCATCCCCGGGTCCCCATCCCAGGGATTCCATCCCATCCCATCCCATCCCATCCCATCGATCCCATCCGATCCCAGAGATCCCATCCCAGGGATCCCATCCTATCGCAGGGATCCCATCCCATCCCATCCCATCCCATGCCTGGGATCCCATCCCAGGGATCTCATCCCAGGGATCCCATCCCATCCCCGGGCCCCCATCCCAGGGATTCCATCCCATCCCAACCCATCCCATCCCATCCATCCCATCGCATACCCGGGTCCCCATCCCAGGGATTCCATCCCATCCCAACCCATCCCATCCCATCGATCCCATCCGATCCAAGAGATCCCATCGCAGGGATCCCATCCCATCGCAGGGATCCCATCCCATCCCGTCCCATCCCATCCTACCCCATCCCATCCCATCCCATCCCATGGATCCCATCCCATCCCATCCCCGGGACCCCATCCCAGGGATTCCATCCCATTCCAACCCATCCCACCCCATCCCATCCCATCCCATTCCATCCCATCCCAGGGATCCCATCCCATCCCGTCACATCCCATCCCATCCCATCCCATCCCATCCCAATCCCATCCCATTCCATTCCATCCCATCCCATCACATCTCATGCCAGATATCTCATCCCAGGGATCCCATCCCGTCCCAGGGATACCATCCCATCCCATCCCATCGCAGGGATCCCATCCCATCCCATCCCATTCCATCCCATCCCATCCCATCTCATACCAGATATCCCATCCCAGGGATCCCATCCCATCCCAGGGATTCCATTCCATCCCATCCCATCCCAGGCATCCCATCCCATTCCAACCCATCCCATCCCACCCCATCCCATCCCATCCCATCCCATCCCATCCCATCCCATCCCATCCCATCCCAGGGATCCCATCCCAGGGATCCCATCCCATCCCATCCTATCCCATCCCATCCCATCCCATCCCATCCCATCCCATCCCATCCCATCCCATCCCATCCCATCCCATCCCATCCCATCTCATCCCATGGATCCCATCCCATCCCAGGGATGCCATCCCAGGGATCCCATCCAATCCCAGGGGTCTCATCCCATCCCATCCCATCCCATCCCATCCCATCCCAGAGATCCCATCCCAGGGATCCCATCCCATCCCAGGGATCCCATCATATCCCATTCCAGGGATCCCATCCCATCCCATTCCATCCCATCCCATCCCATCCCATCCCATCCCATCCCATCCCATCCCTTCCCACCCCATCCCATCCCATCCCATCCCATCCCATCCCATCCCATCCCATCCCATCCCTTCCCATCCCATTGTAGCCCATCCCATCCCTTCCCACCCCATCCCATCCCATCCCGTCCCATTGCATCCCATCCCAGATATCCCATCCCAGGGATCCCATCCCATCCCAGGGAGCCCATCCCATCCCATTCCGGGGATCCCATCCCATCCCATTCCATCCCATCCTATCCCATCGATCCCATCCCATCCCAACCCATTGTAGCCAATCCCATCCCACCCCATCCCATCCCATCCCTGGGATCCCATTCCGTACCATCCCAGGGACACCATCCCAGGGATACCATACCATCCCATCCCATCGCAGGGATCCCATCCCATCCCAGCCCATCACGTCCCATCCCATCCCATCCCATCCCATCCCAGCGATCTCATCCCAGGGATTCCATCCCATCCCAGGTATCCCATCCCAACCAATCCCAACCCATGGATCCCATCCCATCCCATCCCATCCCATCTCATCCCATAGCATCCCAGGGATCCCATCCCATCCCAAGTACCCCATCCCATCCCATCTCATCCCGCTGATCCCATGCCATGGCATCCCATCCCATCCAAACCCATGCCAACACATCCCATCCCATCCCAACACAACCCATCCCATCCCATCCCATCCCATCCCATCCCATCCCATCCCATCCCATCCCATCCCATCCCATCCCATCCCATTGTAGCCCATCCCATCCCTTCCCACCCCATCCCATCCCATCCCGTCCCATCACATCCCATCCCAGATATCCCATCCCAGGGATCCCATCCCATCCCAGGGATCCCATCCCATCCCATCCCAGGGATCCCATCCGATCCCATCCCATCCCATCCATCCCATCCCATCCCATCCCATCCCATCCCATCCCATCCCATCCCATTCTAGGGATCCCATACCAGGTATCCCGTCGCATCCCAGAGATCCCATTCCGTACCATCCCAGGGATCCCATTCCATCCCATCCCATCCCATCCCAACGATCCCATCCCATCCCAACCCATTGTAGCCAATCCCATCCCATCCCACCCCATCCCATCCCATCCCATCCCATCCCATCCCATCCCATCCCATCCCATCGCAGGGATCCCATCCCATCCCATCACATCCCATCCCAGCGATCTCATCCCAGGGATTCCATCCCATCCCAGGTATCCCATCCCAACCAATCCCAACCCAGGGATCCCATCCCATCCAATCCCAGGGATCCCATCCCATCCCATCCCATCCCATCTCACCCCATCCCATCCCAGGGATCCCATCCCATCCCATGGATCCCATCCCATCCCATCCCAGGTATCCCATCCCATCCCCTCCGCTCCCATCCCATAGATCCCATCCCATCCCAACCCATTCTAGCCCATCCCATCCCATCCGATCCCATCCCATGCAAACACATCCGATCCCATCCCATGTATCCCATCCCAGGGATACCATCCGATCCCATCCCATCCCATCCCATCCCAGCGATCTCATCCCAGGTATTCCATCCCATCCCAGGGATCCCATCCCAACAAATCCCATCACAGGGATCCCATCCCATCCCATCCCAGTGATCCCATCCCATCCAATCCCATCCCATCCCATGCATTCCCATCCCAGGAATCCCATCCCATCCCAGGGATCCCATCCCATCCCATCCCTTCCCATCCCATTCCATCCCATCCCATCCCATCCCAACCCATCCCAGGGATCCCATCACAGGGATCCCATCCCAGGGATCCCATCCCATCCCAACCCATCCCAGGGATCCCATCACAGGGATCCCATCCCAGGGATCCCATCCCATACGAGGGATCACATTCCAGGGATCTCATTGCTAGGATCCCATCTCATCCCATCCCAGGGATCCAATCCCATCCCATCTCATCTCAGGGATCCCAGAAGATCCCATCCAACGGTTCCCAACCTATCCCAACCCATCCCATCCCATGGATCCCATCCCGGGGATCCCATCCCAGGGATCCCATCCCATCCCAGGGATGCCATCCCATCCCATCCCATCCCATCCCATCCCATCCCAGGGATCCCATCCCATCCCATTCCGTCCCATCCCAGGGATCCCATCCCATCCCATCCCATCCCATCCCATCCCATCGCATCCCATCCCATCCTATCCCATCCCTTCCCATCCCATCCCATCCCATCCCATCCCATCCCATCCCATCCCAAGGATCCCATCCCAGGGATCCCATCCCATTCCATCCCATCCCATCTCATCCCAGGGATCACATCCCATCCCAGGGATCCCATGTCAGAGATCCCATCCCATCTCATGGATGCCATCCCAGGGATTCTATCCCAACGCAGGAATCCCATACTATCCCAGGGATCCCATTCCAGGGATCCCATCCCATCCCATCCCAGGAATCCCATCCCATCCCATTCCAGGGATCCCATCCCATTCCAGGGATCCCATCCCATCCCAGTGAAGACATCACAACCCAGGGATCCCATCCCATCCCAGGGATCCCATCCGATCCAATCCCAGTGATCCCATCCCATCCCAACCAATCCCATCCCACCCCATCCCATCCCATTCCATCCCATCCCATCCGATCCCATCCCATACCATCCCAGGGACCCCATCCCATCCCAGGGATCCCATCCCATCCCATCCCCGCGATCCCATCCCAGCCCATCTCATCCCAGGGATCCCATGCCATACCATCCCATCCCATCCCAGGGATCCCATCCCATCCAAACCCATCCCATCCCATCCCATCCCAACCAATCCCATCCCAGGGATACCATCCCATCCCATCCCAGGGATACCATCCCATCCCATCCCAGGGATCCCATCCCATCCCAGGGATCCCATCCCATCCCATCCCATCCCATCCCATCCCATCCTCTCCCATCACAGGGATCCTATCCCATCCCAAGTAACCCATCCCATGGATCCCATCCCAGGGATCCCATCCCATTCCAACCCATCCCAACCCATTCCAGGGATCCCATCCTATCCCAGGGATTCCATCCCAGGGATCCCATCCCATCCCATCCCATCCCATCCCATCCAATCCCATCCCATCCCATACCTGGGATCCCATTCCAGGGATCCCATTCCAGGGATCCCATCCCAGCGCCGGGATCCCATCCCATCCCATCCCATCCCATCCCATCCCATCCCATCCCATCCCAGCGATCTCATCCCAGGTATTCCATCCCATCCCAGGGATCCCATCCCAACAAATCCCATCCCAGGGATCCCATCCCATCCCATCACAGGGATCCCATCCCATCCCAGGGATCCCATCCCATCCCACGGATCCCATCCCATCCCATGCCAGGCATCCCATCCCATCCCCTCCGCTCCCGTCCCATCGATCCCATCCCATCCCAACCCATTCTAGCCCATCCCATCCCATCCGATCCCATCCCATGCAATCACATCCGATCCCATCCCATGTATCCCATCCCAGGGATACCATCCGATCCCATCCCAGCGCCGGGATCCCATCCCATCCCATCCAATCACATCCCATCTCATCCCAGGGATCCCATAACATCCCATCCCAGGGTTCCCAACCCATCCCAACCCATGCCATCCCATCCAATCCCATCCCATCCCATCCCATTACATTCCATCCCATCCCATCCCAGGGATCCCATCCCATTGCAACCCATCCCATCCCACCCCATACCATCCCATTCCATCCCATCCCATCCCAGGGATCCCATCCCATCCCAGGGATCCAATCCCATCCCAACTATCCCATTCCAGGGATCCCATCCCATCCCAGGGATCCCATCCCATCCCATCCCATCCCATCCCATCCCATCCCAGGGATCGCATCCCATCCCATCCCATCCCATCCAATCCGATCCCATCCCATGCCATCCCAGGGATCCCATCCCATCCCAGGGATCCCATCCCATCCCATCCCAGGGATCCCATCCCATTCCATCCCATCCCATCCCATCCCATCCCATCCCATGCCATGCCATCCCAGGTATCCCATCCCAACCAATCCCAACCCAGGGATCCCATCCCATCCCATCCAATCCCAGGGATCCCATCCATCCCATCCCATCCCATCTCACCCCATCCCATCCCAGGGATCACATCCCATCCCACGGATCCCATCCCATCCCATCCCAGGCATCCCATCCGATCCCATCCCAGGGATCGCATCCCATCGCATCCCATCCCATCCCAGGGATCCCATCCCAGGGATCACATCCCATCCCATCCCATCCCAGGGATCCCATCTCATCCCAGGGATCCAATCCCAGAGATCCTCTCCCATCCCATCCCATCCCAGGGATCCCATCCCATGGAACCCATCCCAATCCAGGGATCCCATCCCATCCCATCCCATCCCATCCCATCCCATCCCATACCATCCCAGGGACCCCATCCCATCCCAGGGATCCCATCCCATCCCATCCCCGCGATCCCATCCCAGCCCATCTCATCCCAGGGATCCCATGCCATACCATCCCATTCCATCCCAGGGATCCCATCCCATCCCATCCCATCCCATCCCATCCCATCCCATCCCATCCCATCCCATCAAATGCCGTCCCATCCCATCACATCCCATCCCATCCCATCCCAGGGATCCCATCCCATCCCCGGGATCCCATTCCAGGGATTCAATCCCATCCCAGGAATCCCAACCCATACGAGGGATCACAATCCAGGGATCCCATCCCTGGGACCCCATCTCATCCCATCCCAGGGATCCAATCGAATCCCATCTCATCCCAAGGATCCCATCCCATCGCAGGGATCCCATCCCATCCCATCCCATCCCATCCCATCCCATCCCAGGGATCCCATACCAGGTATCCCATCCCATCCCAGGGATCCCATTCCGTACCATCCCAAGGATCCCATTCCATCCCATTCCATCCCATCCCATCCATCCCATCCCATCACAACCCATTGTAGCCAATCCCATCCCATCCCACCCCACCCATTCCAATCCCATCCCATCCCATCCCATCTCATCCCATGCCGTCCCATCCCATCCCATCCCATCCCATCCCATCCCATCCCATCCCATCCCATCCCATCCCAGGGACACCATCCCAGCTATACCATACCATCCCATCCCATCGCAGGGATCCCATCCCATCCCATCCCGTCCCATCCCATCCCATCCCATCCCATCCCATCCCATCCCATCCCATCCCATCCCATTCCAGGGATCCCGTCCCATCCAAACCCATCCCATCCCATCCCATCTCATCCCATCCCATCCCATTGTAGCCCATCCCATCCCTTCCCACCCCATCCCATCCCATCCCGTCCCATCACATCCCATCCCAGATATCCATTCCCAGGGATCCCATCCCATCCCAGGGATACCATCCCATCCCATCCCAGGGATCCCATCCGATCCCATCCCATCCCATCCCATCCAATCCCATCCCATCCCATCCCATCCCATCCCATCCCATCCCATCCCATCCCATCCCATCCCATCCCATCCCATCCCATCCCATCCCATCCCTGGGATCCCATCCCAGCTATCCCATCCCATCCCTGGGATCCCATCCCAGCTATCCCATCCCATCCCTGGGATCCCATCCCATCCAAGGGATCCCATCCATCCCAGGGATCCCATCACAGCGACACCATCCCGTCCCAGAGATCCCATCCCAGGGATCCCATCCCATCCCAGGGATCCCATCCCATCCCATCCCATCTCATCCCATCCCATCCCATCCCAGGGATCCCATCCCAGGGATCCCATCCCATCCCAGGGATCCCATCCCAAATCTGGGATCCCATCCCATCCCATCCGATCCCATCCCATCGCAGGGATCTCATCCCAGTGATCCCATCCCATCCCAGGGATCCCATCACAGGGATCCCATCCCATCACAGGGATCCCACCCCATCCCATCCCATCCGATCCCTGGGATGCATCCTAGGGATCCCATCCCATCCCAGGGATCCCATCACATCCCATCCCAGGGATCCCATCCCATCCCATTGATCCCATCCCAGGGATCCCATCCCATCCCAGGCATCCCATCCCATCCAATCTCATCCCTGGGTTCCCATCCCATCCCATCGCATCCCAGCGATTCCATCCCATCCCAATCCAGGGATCTCATCCCACTGATCCCATCCAATCCCATGGATCCCATCCCAGGGATCCCACCCTATCCCATCTCATCCAATCCCATCCCATCCCAGGGATCCCATTCCATTCGAGGGATCCCATTCCATTCGAGGGATCCCATCCGAGGCATCCCATTCCATCCCATGGATCTCATCCCAGGGATCCCATCCCATCCCAGGGATCCCATCCCATCCCAGGGATCTCATCACAGGGACACCATCCCATTCCAGAGATCCCATCCCAGGGATCCCATCCCATCCCAGGGATCCCACCCCATCCCATCCCATCCCATCCCATCCCATCCTATCCCATCCCATCCCATCCCAGGGATCCCATTCCATCCCAGGGATTATATCCAACGGATCCCATCCCATCCCAGGGATCCCATTCCAACGATTCCATCCCAGGGATCCCATCCCATCCCTGGGATCCATCCCAGGTATCCCATCCCATCCCATCCCAGGGATCCCATCCCATCCCAGAGATGCCATCCCAGGGATGCCACCTCATCCCATCCCAGGGATCCCATCCAATCCCATCCCAGGGATCCCATCCCAGGTATCCCATCCCAGGGATCCCATCCCATCCCAGGGATCCCATCCCTTCCCAGGGATCCCATCCCATGCCAGGGATCCCACCCCATCCCATGCCATCCCATGCCATCCCATCCCATCCCATCCCATCCCATCCCATCCCATCCCATCCCATCCCATCCCAGGGATCCCATCCCAGGGATCCCATCCCAGGGATCCCAATCCAACCCAGGGATCACATACCATCCCATCCCATGGATCCCATCACATCCCTTCTCATCCCAGGGATCCCATCCCATCGCATCTCAGCGATCCCATCCCATCCCAACCCAGAGATCCCATCCCATCCCAGGGATCCCATCCCAGGGATCCCATCCCATCCCTAGGATCCCATCCCGTCCAAGGGATCCCACCCCATCCCAGGCATCCCATCACAGCAACACCATCCCATCCCAGAGATCCCATCCCAGGGATCCCATCCCATCCCAGGGAACCCATTACATCCCATCCCAGGGTTACCATCCCATCCCAGGGATCCCGTCTTGTCCTAGGGATCCCATCCCATCCCATCCCATCCCATCCCAGGGATCCCATCCCAGGGATCCCATCCCATCCCAGGGATCCCATCCCATTACAACCCATCCCAACCCATTCCAGGGATCCCATCCTATCCCAGGGATTCCATCCCAGGGATCCCATCCCATCCCATCCGATCCCATCCCAGGGATACCATCCGATCCCATCCCAGCGCAGGGATCCCATCCCATCCCATCCCATCCCATCCCATCCCATCCCATCCCATCCAATCCCATCCCATCCCATCCCTGGGATCCCATTCCAGGGATCCCATTCCAGGGATCCCATCCCATCTCAGGGATCCCATCCCATCCCATCCCGTCCCGTCCCATCCCATCCCAGGGATTCCATCCCATCCCAACCCATCCCATCCCAGGGATCCCATCCCAGGGAGCCCATCCCATCCCCGGGATCCCATCCCAGGGATTCCATCCCATCCCAGGGATCCCATCCCATAAGAGGGATCACATTCCAGGGATCCCATCCCTGGGATCCCATCTCATCACATCCCAGGGTTCCCAACCCATCCCAACCCATGCCATCCCATGCCATCCCATGCCATCCCATCCCATCCCATCCCATCCCATCCCATCCCATCCCAGGGATCCCATCCCAGGGATCCCATCCCAGGGATCCCAATCCAACCCAGGGATCACATACCATCCCATCCCATGGATCCCATCACATCCCTTCTCATCCCAGGGATCCCATCCCATCGCATCTCAGCGATCCCATCCCATCCCAACCCAGAGATCCCATCCCATCCCAGGGATCCCATCCCAGGGATCCCATCCCATCCCTAGGATCCCATCCCGTCCAAGGGATCCCACCCCATCCCAGGCATCCCATCACAGCAACACCATCCCATCCCAGAGATCCCATCCCAGGGATCCCATCCCATCCCAGGGATCCCATTACATCCCATCCCAGGGTTACCATCCCATCCCAGGGATCCCGTCTTGTCCTAGGGATCCCATCCCATCCCATCCCATCCCAGGGAGCCCATCACAGAAATCCCATCCCATCCCAGGGATCTCATCCCAGTGAACCCATCCCAAATCTGGGATCCCATCCCATCCCATCCGATCCCATCCCATGGCAGGGATATCATCCCAGTGATCCCATCCCATCCCAGTGATCCCATCCCAGGGATCCCATCCCAAATCTGGGATCCCATCCCATCCCATCCCATCCCATCCCATCCCATCCCAGGGTTACCATCCCATCCCAGGGATCCCGTCTCGTCCTAGGGATCCCATCCCATCCCATCCCATCCCATCCCATCCCATCCCATCCCATCCCAGGGATCCCATCCCAGGGATCCCCTCCCATCCCAGGGATCCCATCCCATCCCAGGGATCCCATCCCATCCCATCCCATCCCATCCCATCCCAGGGTTACCATCCCATCCCAGGGATCCCATCCCAGGGATCCCATCCCATCCCTGGGATCCCACCCCAGCTATCCCATCCCATCCCTGGGATCCCATCCCATCCAAGGGATCCCATCCCATCCCAGGGATCCCATCACAGCGACACCATCCCATCCCAGAGATCCCATCCGAGGGATCCCATCCCATCCCAGGGATCCCATCCCATCCCATCCCGTCCCATCACATCCCATCCCATCCCATCCCAGGGTTACCATCCCATCCCAGGGATCCCGTCTCGTCCTAGGGATCCCATTCCATCCCATCCCATCCCATCCCAGGGATCCCATCCCAGGGATCCCATCCCATCCCATAGCAGGGATCCCATCCCATCCCATCCCATCCCATCCCATCCCATCCCATCCCATCCCATCCCATCCCATCCCATCCCATTCCATCCCATCCCAATCATCCCTGCTATCTCATGCCAGGTATTCCATCCCATCCCAGGGATCCCATCCCAACCAACCCCAGGGATACCATCCCATCCCAGGGATCCCATCCCATCCCATCCCATCAAATGCCGTCCCATCCCATCCCATCCCATCCCATCCCATCCCATCCCAGGGATCTGCTCCCATCCCAGGGATCCCATCCCATCCCATCCCCGAGATCCCTTCCCAGGGTTCCCATCCCATCCCAGGGATCCCATCCCAGGGATTCCATCCCATCCCAGGGATCCCATCCCATCCCAGGGATCCCATCCCATCCCAACCCATCCCATCCCATCCCATCCCATCCTCTCCCATCCCAGGGATCCTATCCCATCCCAAGTAACCCATCCCATGGAGCCCATCCCAGGGATCCCATCCCATCCCAGGGATCCCATCCCATTACAACCCATCCCAACCCATTCCAGGGATCCCATCCTATCCCAGGGATTCCATCCCAGGGATCCCATCCCATCCCATCCGATCCCATCCCAGGGATACCATCCGATCCCATCCCAGCGCAGGGATCCCATCCCATCCCATCCCATCCCATCCCATCCAATCCCATCCCATCCCATCCCTGGGATCCCATTCCAGGGATCCCATTCCAGGGATCCCATCCCATCTCAGGGATCCCATCCCATCCCATCCCGTCCCGTCCCATCCCATCCCAGGGATCCCATCCCATCCCAACCCATCCCATCCCATCCCATCCCAGGGATCCCATCCCAGGGATCCCATCCCAGGGATCCCAATCCAACCCAGGGATCACATACCATCCCATCCCATGGATCCCATCACATCCCTTCTCATCCCAGGGATCCCATCCCATCGCATCTCAGCGATCCCATCCCATCCCAACCCAGAGATCCCATCCCATCCCAGGGATCCCATCCCAGGGATCCCATCCCATCCCTAGGATCCCATCCCGTCCAAGGGATCCCACCCCATCCCAGGCATCCCATCACAGCAACACCATCCCATCCCAGAGATCCCATCCCAGGGATCCCATCCCATCCCAGGGATCCCATTACATCCCATCCCAGGGTTACCATCCCATCCCAGGGATCCCGTCTTGTCCTAGGGATCCCATCCCATCCCATCCCATCCCATCCCAGGGATCCCATCCCAGAAATCCCATCCCATCCCAGGGATCTCATCCCAGTGAACCCATCCCAAATCTGGGATCCCATCCCATCCCATCCGATCCCATCCCATGGCAGGGATATCATCCCAGTGATCCCATCCCATCCCAGTGATCCCATCCCAGGGATCCCATCCCAAATCTGGGATCCCATCCCATCCCATCCCATCCCATCCCATCCCAGGGTTACCATCCCATCCCAGGGATCCCGTCTCGTCCTAGGGATCCCATCCCATCCCATCCCATCCCATCCCATCCCATCCCAGGGATCCCATCCCAGGGATCCCCTCCCATCCCAGGGATCCCATCCCATCCCAGGGATCCCATCCCATCCCATCCCATCCCATCCCAGGGTTACCATCCCATCCCAGGGATCCCATCCCAGGGATCCCATCCCATCCCTGGGATCCCACCCCAGCTATCCCATCCCATCCCTGGGATCCCATCCCATCCAAGGGATCCCATCCCATCCCAGGGATCCCATCCCATCCCATCCCGTCCCATCACATCCCATCCCATCCCATCCCAGGGTTACCATCCCATCCCAGGGATCCCGTCTCGTCCTAGGGATCCCATTCCATCCCATCCCATCCCATCCCAGGGATCCCATCCCAGGGATCCCATCCCATCCCATAGCAGGGATCCCATCCCATCCCATCCCATCCCATCCCATCCCATCCCATCCCATCCCATCCCATTCCATCCCATCCCAATCATCCCTGCTATCTCATGCCAGGTATTCCATCCCAGGGATCCCATCCCAACCAACCCCAGGGATACCATCCCATCCCAGGGATCCCATCCCATCCCATCAAATGCCGTCCCATCCCATCCCATCCCATCCCATCCCATCCCATCCCATCCCATCCCATCCCAGGGATCTGCTCCCATCCCAGGGATCCCATCCCATCCCATCCCCGAGATCCCTTCCCAGGGTTCCCATCCCATCCCAGGGATCCCATCCCAGGGATTCCATCCCATCCCAGGGATCCCATCCCATCCCAGGGATCCCATCCCATCCCATCCCAACCCATCCCATCCCATCCCATCCTCTCCCATCCCAGGGATCCTATCCCATCCCAAGTAACCCATCCCATGGATCCCATCCCAGGGATCCCATCCCATCCCAGGGATCCCATCCCATTACAACCCATCCCAACCCATTCCAGGGATCCCATCCTATCCCAGGGATTCCATCCCAGGGATCCCATCCCATCCCATCCGATCCCATCCCAGGGATACCATCCGATCCCATCCCAGCGCAGGGATCCCATCCCATCCCATCCCATCCCATCCCATCCAATCCCATCCCATCCCATCCCTGGGATCCCATTCCAGGGATCCCATTCCAGGGATCCCATCCCATCTCAGGGATCCCATCCCATCCCATCCCGTCCCGTCCCATCCCATCCCAGGGATTCCATCCCATCCCAACCCATCCCATCCCAGGGATCCCATCCCAGGGAGCCCATCCCATCCCCGGGATCCCATCCCAGGGATTCCATCCCATCCCAGGGATCCCATCCCATAAGAGGGATCACATTCCAGGGATCCCATCCCTGGGATCCCATCTCATCACATCCCAGGGTTCCCAACCCATCCCAACCCATGCCATCCCATGCCATCCCATGCCATCCCATCCCATCCCATCCCATCCCATCCCATCCCAGGGATCCCATCCCAGGGATCCCATCCCAGGGATCCCAATCCAACCCAGGGATCACATACCATCCCATCCCATGGATCCCATCACATCCCTTCTCATCCCAGGGATCCCATCCCATCGCATCTCAGCGATCCCATCCCATCCCAACCCAGAGATCCCATCCCATCCCAGGGATCCCATCCCAGGGATCCCATCCCATCCCTAGGATCCCATCCCGTCCAAGGGATCCCACCCCATCCCAGGCATCCCATCACAGCAACACCATCCCATCCCAGAGATCCCATCCCAGGGATCCCATCCCATCCCAGGGATCCCATTACATCCCATCCCAGGGTTACCATCCCATCCCAGGGATCCCGTCTTGTCCTAGGGATCCCATCCCATCCCATCCCATCCCAGGGAGCCCATCCCAGAAATCCCATCCCATCCCAGGGATCTCATCCCAGTGAACCCATCCCAAATCTGGGATCCCATCCCATCCCATCCGATCCCATCCCATGGCAGGGATATCATCCCAGTGATCCCATCCCATCCCAGTGATCCCATCCCAGGGATCCCATCCCAAATCTGGGATCCCATCCCATCCCATCCGATCCCATCCCATCCCATCCCAGGGTTACCATCCCATCCCAGGGATCCCGTCTCGTCCTAGGGATCCCATCCCATCCCATCCCATCCCATCCCATCCCATCCCATCCCATCCCATCCCATCCCATCCCAGGGATCCCATCCCAGGGATCCCCTCCCATCCCAGGGATCCCATCCCATCCCAGGGATCCCATCCCATCCCATCCCATCCCATCCCATCCCAGGGTTACCATCCCATCCCAGGGATCCCATCCCAGGGATCCCATCCCATCCCTGGGATCCCACCCCAGCTATCCCATCCCATCCCTGGGATCCCATCCCATCCAAGGGATCCCATCCCATCCCAGGGATCCCATCACAGCGACACCATCCCATCCCAGAGATCCCATCCGAGGGATCCCATCCCATCCCAGGGATCCCATCCCATCCCATCCCGTCCCATCACATCCCATCCCATCCCATCCCAGGGTTACCATCCCATCCCAGGGATCCCGTCTCGTCCTAGGGATCCCATTCCATCCCATCCCATCCCATCCCAGGGATCCCATCCCATCCCATAGCAGGGATCCCATCCCATCCCATCCCATCCCATCCCATCCCATCCCATCCCATCCCATCCCATCCCATCCCATCCCATTCCATCCCATCCCAATCATCCCTGCTATCTCATGCCAGGTATTCCATCCCATCCCAGGGATCCCATCCCAACCAACCCCAGGGATACCATCCCATCCCAGGGATCCCATCCCATCCCATCCCATCAAATGCCGTCCCATCCCATCCCATCCCATCCCATCCCATCCCATCCCATCCCATCCCAGGGATCTGCTCCCATCCCAGGGATCCCATCCCATCCCATCCCCGAGATCCCTTCCCAGGGTTCCCATCCCATCCCAGGGATCCCATCCCAGGGATTCCATCCCATCCCAGGGATCCCATCCCATCCCAGGGATCCCATCCCATCCCAACCCATCCCATCCCATCCCATCCCATCCTCTCCCATCCCAGGGATCCTATCCCATCCCAAGTAACCCATCCCATGGAGCCCATCCCAGGGATCCCATCCCATCCCAGGGATCCCATCCCATTACAACCCATCCCAACCCATTCCAGGGATCCCATCCTATCCCAGGGATTCCATCCCAGGGATCCCATCCCATCCCATCCGATCCCATCCCAGGGATACCATCCGATCCCATCCCAGCGCAGGGATCCCATCCCATCCCATCCCATCCCATCCCATCCAATCCCATCCCATCCCATCCCTGGGATCCCATTCCAGGGATCCCATTCCAGGGATCCCATCCCATCTCAGGGATCCCATCCCATCCCATCCCGTCCCGTCCCATCCCATCCCAGGGATCCCATCCCATCCCAACCCATCCCATCCCATGCCATCCTCTCCCATCCCAGGGATCCTATCCCATCCCAAGTAACCCATCCCATGGATCCCATCCCAGGGATCCCATCCCATCCCAGGGATCCCATCCCATTACAACCCATCCCAACCCATTCCAGGGATCCCATCCTATCCCAGGGATTCCATCCCAGGGATCCCATCCCATCCCATCCGATCCCATCCCAGGGATACCATCCGATCCCATCCCAGCGCAGGGATCCCATCCCATCCCATCCCATCCCATCCCATCCCATCCCATCCAATCCCATCCCATCCCATCCCTGGGATCCCATTCCAGGGATCCCATTCCAGGGATCCCATCCCATCTCAGGGATCCCATCCCATCCCATCCCGTCCCGTCCCATCCCATCCCAGGGATTCCATCCCATCCCAACCCATCCCATCCCAGGGATCCCATCCCAGGGAGCCCATCCCATCCCCGGGATCCCATCCCAGGGATTCCATCCCATCCCAGGGATCCCATCCCATAAGAGGGATCACATTCCAGGGATCCCATCCCTGGGATCCCATCTCATCACATCCCAGGGTTCCCAACCCATCCCAACCCATGCCATCCCATGCCATCCCATGCCATCCCATCCCATCCCATCCCATCCCATCCCATCCCAGGGATCCCATCCCAGGGATCCCATCCCAGGGATCCCAATCCAACCCAGGGATCACATACCATCCCATCCCATGGATCCCATCACATCCCTTCTCATCCCAGGGATCCCATCCCATCGCATCTCAGCGATCCCATCCCATCCCAACCCAGAGATCCCATCCCATCCCAGGGATCCCATCCCAGGGATCCCATCCCATCCCTAGGATCCCATCCCGTCCAAGGGATCCCACCCCATCCCAGGCATCCCATCACAGCAACACCATCCCATCCCAGAGATCCCATCCCAGGGATCCCATCCCATCCCAGGGATCCCATTACATCCCATCCCAGGGTTACCATCCCATCCCAGGGATCCCGTCTTGTCCTAGGGATCCCATCCCATCCCATCCCATCCCAGGGAGCCCATCCCAGAAATCCCATCCCATCCCAGGGATCTCATCCCAGTGAACCCATCCCAAATCTGGGATCCCATCCCATCCCATCCGATCCCATCCCATGGCAGGGATATCATCCCAGTGATCCCATCCCATCCCAGTGATCCCATCCCAGGGATCCCATCCCAAATCTGGGATCCCATCCCATCCCATCCGATCCCATCCCATCCCATCCCAGGGTTACCATCCCATCCCAGGGATCCCGTCTCGTCCTAGGGATCCCATCCCATCCCATCCCATCCCATCCCATCCCATCCCATCCCATCCCATCCCATCCCATCCCATCCCAGGGATCCCATCCCAGGGATCCCCTCCCATCCCAGGGATCCCATCCCATCCCAGGGATCCCATCCCATCCCATCCCATCCCATCCCATCCCAGGGTTACCATCCCATCCCAGGGATCCCATCCCAGGGATCCCATCCCATCCCTGGGATCCCACCCCAGCTATCCCATCCCATCCCTGGGATCCCATCCAAGGGATCCCATCCCATCCCAGGGATCCCATCACAGCGACACCATCCCATCCCAGAGATCCCATCCGAGGGATCCCATCCCATCCCAGGGATCCCATCCCATCCCATCCCGTCCCATCACATCCCATCCCATCCCATCCCAGGGTTACCATCCCATCCCAGGGATCCCGTCTCGTCCTAGGGATCCCATTCCATCCCATCCCATCCCATCCCAGGGATCCCATCCCAGGGATCCCATCCCATCCCATAGCAGGGATCCCATCCCATCCCATCCCATCCCATCCCATCCCATTCCATCCCATCCCAATCATCCCTGCTATCTCATGCCAGGTATTCCATCCCATCCCAGGGATCCCATCCCAACCAACCCCAGGGATACCATCCCATCCCAGGGATCCCATCCCATCCCATCCCATCAAATGCCGTCCCATCCCATCCCATCCCATCCCATCCCATCCCATCCCATCCCAGGGATCTGCTCCCATCCCAGGGATCCCATCCCATCCCATCCCCGAGATCCCTTCCCAGGGTTCCCATCCCATCCCAGGGATCCCATCCCAGGGATTCCATCCCATCCCAGGGATCCCATCCCATCCCAGGGATCCCATCCCATCCCAACCCATCCCATCCCATCCCATCCCATCCTCTCCCATCCCAGGGATCCTATCCCATCCCAAGTAACCCATCCCATGGAGCCCATCCCAGGGATCCCATCCCATCCCAGGGATCCCATCCCATTACAACCCATCCCAACCCATTCCAGGGATCCCATCCTATCCCAGGGATTCCATCCCAGGGATCCCATCCCATCCCATCCGATCCCATCCCAGGGATACCATCCGATCCCATCCCAGCGCAGGGATCCCATCCCATCCCATCCCATCCCATCCCATCCCATCCCATCCAATCCCATCCTATCCCATCCCTGGGATCCCATTCCAGGGATCCCATTCCAGGGATCCCATCCCATCTCAGGGATCCCATCCCATCCCATCCCGTCCCGTCCCATCCCATCCCAGGGATTCCATCCCATCCCAACCCATCCCATCCCAGGGATCCCATTCCAGGGAGCCCATCCCATCCCCGGGATCCCATCCCAGGGATTCCATCCCATCCCAGGGATCCCATCCCA
This sequence comes from Sturnus vulgaris, assembly GCF_052056855.1. Classification (NCBI taxonomy): domain Eukaryota; kingdom Metazoa; phylum Chordata; class Aves; order Passeriformes; family Sturnidae; genus Sturnus; species Sturnus vulgaris. Next base: position 17,136,306 of record NC_142282.1, read on the forward strand.
TCCCAACCCATCCCATCCCATCCCATCCTCTCCCATCCCAGGGATCCTATCCCATCCCAAGTAACCCATCCCATGGATCCCATCCCAGGGATCCCATCCCATCCCAGGGATCCCATCCCATTACAACCCATCCCAACCCATTCCAGGGATCCCATCCTATCCCAGGGATTCCATCCCAGGGATCCCATCCCATCCCATCCGATCCCATCCCAGGGATACCATCCGATCCCATCCCAGCGCAGGGATCCCATCCCATCCCATCCCATCCCATCCCATCCCATCCCATCCAATCCCATCCCATCCCATCCCTGGGATCCCAGTCCAGGGATCCCATTCCAGGGATCCCATCCCATCTCAGGGATCCCATCCCATCCCATCCCGTCCCGTCCCATCCCATCCCAGGGATTCCATCCCATCCCAACCCATCCCATCCCAGGGATCCCATCCCAGGGAGCCCATCCCATCCCCGGGATCCCATCCCAGGGATTCCATCCCATCCCAGGGATCCCATCCCATAAAAGGGATCACATTCCAGGGATCCCATCCCTGGGATCCCATCTCATCACATCCCAGGGTTCCCAACCCATCCCAACCCATGCCATCCCATGCCATCCCATGCCATCCCATCCCATCCCATCCCATCCCATCCCATCCCAGGGATCCCATCCCAGGGATCCCATCCCAGGGATCCCAATCCAACCCAGGGATCATATACCATCCCATCCCATGGATCCCATCACATCCCTTCTCATCCCAGGGATCCCATCCCATCGCATCTCAGCGATCCCATCCCATCCCAACCCAGAGATCCCATCCCATCCCAGGGATCCCATCCCAGGGATCCCATCCCATCCCTAGGATCCCATCCCGTCCAAGGGATCCCACCCCATCCCAGGCATCCCATCACAGCAACACCATCCCATCCCAGAGATCCCATCCCAGGGATCCCATCCCATCCCAGGGATCCCATTACATCCCATCCCAGGGTTACCATCCCATCCCAGGGATCCCGTCTTGTCCTAGGGATCCCATCCCATCCCATCCCATCCCAGGGAGCCCATCACAGAAATCCCATCCCATCCCAGGGATCTCATCCCAGTGAACCCATCCCAAATCTGGGATCCCATCCCATCCCATCCGATCCCATCCCATGGCAGGGATATCATCCCAGTGATCCCATCCCATCCCAGTGATCCCATCCCAGGGATCCCATCCCAAATCTGGGATCCCATCCCATCCCATCCGATCCCATCCCATCCCATCCCAGGGTTACCATCCCATCCCAGGGATCCCGTCTCGTCCTAGGGATCCCATCCCATCCCATCCCATCCCATCCCATCCCATCCCATCCCATCCCATCCCAGGGATCCCATCCCAGGGATCCCCTCCCATCCCAGGGATCCCATCCCATCCCAGGGATCCCATCCCATCCCATCCCATCCCATCCCATCCCAGGGTTACCATCCCATCCCAGGGATCCCATCCCAGGGATCCCATCCCATCCCTGGGATCCCACCCCAGCTATCCCATCCCATCCCTGGGATCCCATCCCATCCAAGGGATCCCATCCCATCCCAGGGATCCCATCACAGCGACACCATCCCATCCCAGAGATCCCATCCGAGGGATCCCATCCCATCCCAGGGATCCCATCCCATCCCATCCCGTCCCATCACATCCCATCCCATCCCATCCCATCCCAGGGTTACCATCCCATCCCAGGGATCCCGTCTCGTCCTAGGGATCCCATTCCATCCCATCCCATCCCATCCCAGGGATCCCATCCCAGGGATCCCATCCCATCCCATAGCAGGGATCCCATCCCATCCCATCCCATCCCATCCCATCCCATCCCATCCCATTCCATCCCATCCCAATCATCCCTGCTATCTCATGCCAGGTATTCCATCCCATCCCAGGGATCCCATCCCAACCAACCCCAGGGATACCATCCCATCCCAGGGATCCCATCCCATCCCATCCCATCAAATGCCGTCCCATCCCATCCCATCCCATCCCATCCCATCCCATCCCATCCCATCCCATCCCATCCCAGGGATCTGCTCCCATCCCAGGGATCCCATCCCATCCCATCCCCGAGATCCCTTCCCAGGGTTCCCATCCCATCCCAGGGATCCCATCCCAGGGATTCCATCCCATCCCAGGGATCCCATCCCATCCCAGGGATCCCATCCCATCCCAACCCATCCCATCCCATCACATCCCATCCTCTCCCATCCCAGGGATCCTATCCCATCCCAAGTAACCCATCCCATGGAGCCCATCCCAGGGATCCCATCCCATCCCAGGGATCCCATCCCATTACAACCCATCCCAACCCATTCCAGGGATCCCATCCTATCCCAGGGATTCCATCCCAGGGATCCCATCCCATCCCATCCGATCCCATCCCAGGGATACCATCCGATCCCATCCCAGCGCAGGGATCCCATCCCATCCCATCCCATCCCATCCCATCCAATCCCATCCCATCCCATCCCTGGGATCCCATTCCAGGGATCCCATTCCAGGGATCCCATCCCATCTCAGGGATCCCATCCCATCCCATCCCGTCCCGTCCCATCCCATCCCAGGGATTCCATCCCATCCCAACCCATCCCATCCCAGGGATCCCATCCCAGGGAGCCCATCCCATCCCCGGGATCCCATCCCAGGGATTCCATCCCATCCCAGGGATCCCATCCCATAAGAGGGATCACATTCCAGGGATCCCATCCCTGGGATCCCATCTCATCACATCCCAGGGTTCCCAACCCATCCCAACCCATGCCATCCCATCCAATCCCATCCCATCCCATTCCATTCCATCCCATCCCATCCCACCCCATCCCATCCCATCCCATCCCATCCCATCCCATCCCAGGGATCCCATCCCAGGGTTCCCATCTCATCCCAGGGATCCAATCCCAGCGATCCTATCCCATCCCATCCCATCCCATCCTATCCCATCCCATCCCAACCCATCCCATCCCATCCCATCCCATCTCATCCCAGGGATCACATCCCATGCCAGGGTTCCCATGTCAGAGATCCCATCCCATCTCACGGATGCCATCCCAGGGATTCGATCCCAACCCAGGGATCCCATCCCATCCCAGGAATCCCATTGCAGGGATCCCATCCCATCCCATCCCAGGAATCCCATCCCATCCCATTCCAGGGATCCCATCCCATCCCAGTGAACACATCCCATCCCAGAGATCCCATCCCATTCCAGGGATCCCATCCCATCCCAGTGAACACATCCCATCCCAGAGATCCCATCCCATCCCAGGGATCCCATCCCATCCAATCCCATCCGAACCCATCCCAGGGATACCATCCCAGGGATACCATCCCATCCCATCCCAGCGCAGGGATCCCATCCCATCCCATCCCATAGCAGGGATCCCATCCCATCCCATAGCAGGGATCCCATCCCATCCCATCCCATCCCATCACATCACATATCATCCCTGCTATCTCATGAGGGGTTTTCCATCCCATAGCAGGGATCCCATCCCATCCCATCCCATCCCATCCCATCCCATCCCATCCCATCCCATCCCAGGGATCCCATCCCAACCCAGGGATCCCATCCCGTCCCATCCCATCCGAACCCATCCCATCCTATCCTATTCCCATCCCATCCCAACCCATCCCAGGGATCCCATCCCAGCCCATCTCATCCCAGGGATCCCATGCCATGCCATCCCATCCCATCCCAGGGATCCCATCCCATCCAAACCCATCCCATCCCATCCCATCCCAACCAATCCCATCCCAGGGATACCATCCCATCCCATCCCAGGGATACCATCCCATCCCATCCCAGGGATCCCATCCCATCCCAGGGATCCCATCCCATCCCATCCCATCCCATCCCATCCCATCCCATCCCATCCCATCAAATGCCGTCCCATCCCATCACATCCCATCCCATCCCATCCCAGGGATCTGCTCCCATCCCGGGGATCCCATCCCATCCCATCCCCGGGATCCCTTCCCAGGGATCCCATCCCATCCCAGGGATCCCATCCCAGGGATTCCATCCCATCCCAGGGATCCCATCCCATACGAGGGATCACATTCCAGGGATCCCATCCCAGGGATCCCATTCCATTCCAACCCATCCCAACCCATCCCAGGGATCCCATCCCATCCCATCCCATCGCATCCCATCCGATCCCATCCCAGGGACCCCATCCCATCCCATTCCATCCCATCCCGTCCCATCCCATCCCAGGGATCCCATCCCAGGTATCCCATTCCATCCCAGGGATCCCATCCCAGGGATCCCATCCCAGGGATCCCATCTCATCCCATCCCATCCCCTCCCCTCCCATCCCACCGATCCCATCCCATTCCAACCCATTCTAGCCCATCCCATCCCATGCGATCCCATCCAATCCCATCCGATCCCATCCCATGTATCCCATTCCAGGGATACCATCCGATCCCATCCCAGCGCAGGGATCCCATCCCATCCCATCCCATCCCATCCCATCCCATCCCATCCAATCCCATCCCATCCCATCCCTGGGATCCCATCCCATCCCATCCCGTCCCGTCCCATCCCATCCCAGGGATCCCATCCCATCCCAACCCATCCCATCCCATCCCAGGGATCCCATCCCAGGGAGCCCATCCCATCCCCGGGATCCCATCCCAGGGATTCCATCCCATCCCAGGGATCCCATCCCATAAGAGGGACCACATTCCAGGGATCCCATCCATGGGATCCCATCTCATCACATCCCAGGGTTCCCAACCCATCCCAACCCATGCCATCCCCTCCAATCCCATCCCATCCCATTCCATTCCATCCCATCCCATCCCACCCCATCCCATCCCATCCCATCCCATCCCATCCCATCCCATCCCATCCCAGGGATCCCATCCCAGGGTTCCCATCTCATCCCATGGATCCAATCCCAGCGATCCTATCCCATCCCATCCCATCCCATCCCATCCCATCCCATCCTATCCCATCCCATCCCAACCCATCCCATCCCATCCCATCCCATCCCATCCCATCCCATCTCATCCCAGGGATCTCATCCCATGCCAGGGATCCCATGTCACAGATCCCATCCCATCTCACGGATGCCATCCCAGGGATTCGATCCCAACCCAGGGATCCCATCCCATCCCAGGAATCCCATTGCAGGGATCCCATCCCATCCCATCCCAGGAATCCCATCCCATCCCATTCCAGGGATCCCATCCCATCCCAGTGAACACATCCCATCCCAGAGATCCCATCCCATTCCAGGGATCCCATCCCATCCCAGTGAACACATCCCATCCCAGAGATCCCATCCCATCCCAGGGATCCCATCCAATCCCATCCGAACCCATCCCAGGGATACCATCCCAGGGATACCATCCCATCCCATCCCAGCGCAGGGATCCCATCCCATCCCATAGCAGGGATCCCATCCCATCCCATAGCAGGGATCCCATCCCATCCAATCCCATCCCATCCCATCCCATCACATATCATCCCTGCTATCTCATGCCGGGTTTTCCATCCCATCCCAGGGATCCCATCCCATCCCATAGCAGGGATCCCATCCCATCCCATCCCATCCCATCCCATCCCATCCCATCACATCACATATCATCCCTGCTATCTCATGCCGGGTTTTCCATCCCATCCCAGGGATCCCATCCCAACCAATCCCATCCCAGGGATCCCATCCCATCCCATCCCAGGGATCCCATCCCATCCCAGGGATCCCATCCCATCCAATCCCATCCGAACCCATCCAAGGGATACCATCCCAGGGATCCCATCCCATCCCATCCCATCACATCACATATCATCCCTGCTATCTCATGCCAGGTTTTCCATCACATCCCAGGGATCCCATCCCAACCAATCCCATCCCAGGGATCCCATCCCATCCCATCCCAGGGATCCCATCCCAGCCCATCTCATCCCAGGGATCCCATGCCATGCCATCCCATCCCATCCCAGGGATCCCATCCCATCCAAACCCATCCCATCCCAAGCATCCCATCCCAGGGATCCTATCCCATCCCAGGGATCCCATCCCAGGGATCTCATCCCATCCCAGGGATCCCATCCCATCCCAGGGATCCAATCCCATCCCAGCTATCCCATCCCAGCGATTACATCCCATCCCAGGGATCCCATCTCATCCCAGGGATCCCATCCCATTCCAACCCATCCCAACCCATTCCAGGGTTCCCATCTCATCCCAGGGATCCAATCTCAGCTATCCCATCCCATCCCATCCCATCCCAAACCATCCCATCCCATCCCATCCCATCCCATCCCATCCCATCCCAGCCCATCCCATCCCATCCTCTCCCATCCCAGGGATTCCATCCCAACCCAGGGATCCCATCCCATAAGAGGGATCACATTCCAGGGATCCCATCCCTGGGATCCCTTACCAGGGATCCCATCCCATGCCAGGGATCCCAACCCAGGGATTCCATCCCATCCCAGGGATCCCATCCCATCCCAGGGATCCCATCCCATCCCAACCCATCCCATCCCATCCCATCCTCTCCCATCACAGGGATCCTATCCCATCCCAAGTAACCCATCCCATGGATCCCATCCCAGGGATCCCATCCCATTCCAACACATCCCAACCCATTCCAGGGATCCCATCCTATCCCAGGGATTCCATCCCAGGGATCCCATCCCATCCCAACCCATCCCATCCCAGGGATCCCATCCCAGGGAGCCCATCCCATCCCCGGGATCCCATCCCAGGGATTCCATCCCATCCCAGGGATCCCATCCCATAAGAGGGATCACATTCCAGGGATCCCATCCCTGGGATCCCATCTCATCACATCCCAGGGTTCCCAACCCATCCCAACCCATGCCATCCCATCCAATCCCATCCCATCCCATTCCATTCCATCCCATCCCATCCCATCCCACCCCATCCCATCCCATCCCATCCCATCCCATCCCATCCCATCCCAGGGATCCCATCCCAGGGTTCCCATCTCATCCCAGGGATCCAATCCCAGCGATCCTATCCCATCCCATCCCATCCCATCCCATCCTATCCCATCCCATCCCATCCCTGGGATCCCATTCCAGGGATCCCATTCCAGGGATCCCATCCCATCTCAGGGATCCCATCCCATCCCATCCCGTCCCGTCCCATCCCATCCCAGGGATCCCATCCCATCCCAACCCATCCCATACCAGGGATCCCATCCCAGGGAGCCCATCCCATCCCCGGGATCCCATCCCAGGGATTCCATCCCATCCCAGGGATCCCATCCCATAAGAGGGATCACATTCCAGGGATCCCATCCCTGGGATCCCATCTCATCACATCCCAGGGTTCCCAACCCATCCCAACCCATGACATCCCATCCAATCCCATCCCATCCCATTCCATTCCATCCCATCCCATCCCATCCCACCCCATCCCATCCCATCCCATCCCATCCCATCCCATCCCATCCCCGGGATCCCATCCCAGGGTTCCCATCTCATCCCAGGGATCCAATCCCAGCGATCCTATCCCATCCCATCCCATCCCATCCCATCCCAGGGATCCCATCCCAGGGTTCCCATCTCATCCCAGGGATCACATCCCATGCCAGGGATCCCATGTCAGAGATCCCATCCCATCTCACGGATGCCATCCCAGGGATTCGATCCCAACCCAGGGATCCCATCCCATCCCAGGAATCCCATTGCAGGGATCCCATCCCATCCCAGGAATCCCATCCCATCCCATTCCAGGGATCCCATCCCATCCCAGTGAACACATCCCATCCCAGAGATCCCATCCCATTCCAGGGATCCCATCCCATCCCAGTGAACACATCCCATCCCAGAGATCCCATCCCATCCCAGGGATCCCATCCCATCCAATCCCATCCGAACCCATCCCAGGGATACCATCCCAGGGATACCATCCCATCCCATCCCAGCGCAGGGATCCCATCCCATCCCATCCCATAGCAGGGATCCCATCCCATCCCATAGCAGGGATCCCATCCCATCCCATCCCATCCCATCCCATCACATCACATATCATCCCTGCTATCTCATGAGGGGTTTTCCATCCCATAGCAGGGATCCCATCCCATCCCATCCCATCCCATCCCATCCCATCCCATCCCATCCCATCCCAGGGATCCCATCCCAACCCAGGGATCCCATCCCGTCCCATCCCATCCGAACCCATCCCATCCTATCCTATTCCCATCCCATCCCAACCCATCCCAGGGATCCCATCCCAGCCCATCTCATCCCAGGGATCCCATGCCATGCCATCCCATCCCATCCCAGGGATCCCATCCCATCCAAACCCATCCCATCCCATCCCATCCCAACCAATCCCATCCCAGGGATACCATCCCATCCCATCCCAGGGATACCATCCCATCCCATCCCAGGGATCCCATCCCATCCCAGGGATCCCATCCCATCCCATCCCATCCCATCCCATCCCATCCCATCCCATCAAATGCCGTCCCATCCCATCACATCCCATCCCATCCCATCCCAGGGATCTGCTCCCATCCCGGGGATCCCATCCCATCCCATCCCCGGGATCCCTTCCCAGGGATCCCATCCCATCCCAGGGATCCCATCCCAGGGATTCCATCCCATCCCAGGGATCCCATCCCATACGAGGGATCACATTCCAGGGATCCCATCCCAGGGATCCCATTCCATTCCAACCCATCCCAACCCATCCCAGGGATCCCATCCCATCCCATCCCATCGCATCCCATCCGATCCCATCCCAGGGACCCCATCCCATCCCATTCCATCCCATCCCGTCCCATCCCATCCCAGGGATCCCATCCCAGGTATCCCATTCCATCCCAGGGATCCCAACCCAGGGATCCCATCCCAGGGATCCCATCTCATCCCATCCCATCCCCTCCCCTCCCATCCCACCGATCCCATCCCATTCCAACCCATTCTAGCCCATCCCATCCCATGCGATCCCATCCAATCCCATCCGATCCCATCCCATGTATCCCATCCCAGGGATACCATCCGATCCCATCCCAGCGCAGGGATCCCATCCCATCCCATCCCATCCCATCCCATCCCATCCCATCCAATCCCATCCCATCCCATCCCTGGGATCCCATCCCATCCCATCCCGTCCCGTCCCATCCCATCCCAGGGATCCCATCCCATCCCAACCCATCCCATCCCATCCCAGGGATCCCATCCCAGGGAGCCCATCCCATCCCCGGGATCCCATCCCAGGGATTCCATCCCATCCCAGGGATCCCATCCCATAAGAGGGACCACATTCCAGGGATCCCATCCATGGGATCCCATCTCATCACATCCCAGGGTTCCCAACCCATCCCAACCCATGCCATCCCCTCCAATCCCATCCCATCCCATTCCATTCCATCCCATCCCATCCCACCCCATCCCATCCCATCCCATCCCATCCCATCCCATCCCATCCCAGGGATCCCATCCCAGGGTTCCCATCTCATCCCATGGATCCAATCCCAGCGATCCTATCCCATCCCATCCCATCCCATCCCATCCCATCCCATCCTATCCCATCCCATCCCAACCCATCCCATCCCATCCCATCCCATCCCATCCCATCCCATCCCATCTCATCCCAGGGATCTCATCCCATGCCAGGGATCCCATGTCACAGATCCCATCCCATCTCACGGATGCCATCCCAGGGATTCGATCCCAACCCAGGGATCCCATCCCATCCCAGGAATCCCATTGCAGGGATCCCATCCCATCCCATCCCAGGAATCCCATCCCATCCCATTCCAGGGATCCCATCCCATCCCAGTGAACACATCCCATCCCAGAGATCCCATCCCATTCCAGGGATCCCATCCCATCCCAGTGAACACATCCCATCCCAGAGATCCCATCCCATCCCAGGGATCCCATCCAATCCCATCCGAACCCATCCCAGGGATACCATCCCAGGGATACCATCCCATCCCATCCCAGCGCAGGGATCCCATCCCATCCCATAGCAGGGATCCCATCCCATCCCATAGCAGGGATCCCATCCCATCCAATCCCATCCCATCCCATCCCATCACATATCATCCCTGCTATCTCATGCCGGGTTTTCCATCCCATCCCAGGGATCCCATCCCATCCCATAGCAGGGATCCCATCCCATCCCATCCCATCCCATCCCATCCCATCACATCACATATCATCCCTGCTATCTCATGCCGGGTTTTCCATCCCATCCCAGGGATCCCATCCCAACCAATCCCATCCCAGGGATCCCATCCCATCCCATCCCAGGGATCCCATCCCATCCCAGGGATCCCATCCCATCCAATCCCATCCGAACCCATCCAAGGGATACCATCCCAGGGATCCCATCCCATCCCATCCCATCACATCACATATCATCCCTGCTATCTCATGCCAGGTTTTCCATCACATCCCAGGGATCCCATCCCAACCAATCCCATCCCAGGGATCCCATCCCATCCCATCCCAGGGATCCCATCCCAGCCCATCTCATCCCAGGGATCCCATGCCATGCCATCCCATCCCATCCCAGGGATCCCATCCCATCCAAACCCATCCCATCCCAAGCATCCCATCCCAGGGATCCTATCCCATCCCAGGGATCCCATCCCAGGGATCTCATCCCATCCCAGGGATCCCATCCCATCCCAGGGATCCAATCCCATCCCAGCTATCCCATCCCAGCGATTACATCCCATCCCAGGGATCCCATCTCATCCCAGGGATCCCATCCCATTCCAACCCATCCCAACCCATTCCAGGGTTCCCATCTCATCCCAGGGATCCAATCTCAGCTATCCCATCCCATCCCATCCCATCCCAAACCATCCCATCCCATCCCATCCCATCCCATCCCATCCCATCCCAGCCCATCCCATCCCATCCTCTCCCATCCCAGGGATTCCATCCCAACCCAGGGATCCCATCCCATAAGAGGGATCACATTCCAGGGATCCCATCCCTGGGATCCCTTACCAGGGATCCCATCCCATGCCAGGGATCCCAACCCAGGGATTCCATCCCATCCCAGGGATCCCATCCCATCCCAGGGATCCCATCCCATCCCAACCCATCCCATCCCATCCCATCCTCTCCCATCACAGGGATCCTATCCCATCCCAAGTAACCCATCCCATGGATCCCATCCCAGGGATCCCATCCCATCCCAGGGATCCCATCCCATTCCAACACATCCCAACCCATTCCAGGGATCCCATCCTATCCCAGGGATTCCATCCCAGGGATCCCATCCCATCCCATCCCATCCCATCCAATCCCATCCCATCCCATCCCTGGGATCCCATTCCAGTGATCCCATTCCAGGGATCCCATCCCATCTCAGGGATCCCTTCCCATCCCATCCCGTCCCGTCCCATCCCATCCCAGGGATCCCATCCCATCCCAACCCATCCCATCCCAGGGATCCCATCCCAGGGAGCCCATCCCATCCCCGGGATCCCATCCCAGGGATTCCATCCCATCCCAGGGATCCCATCCCATAAGAGGGATCACATTCCAGGGATCCCATCCCTGGGATCCCATCTCATCACATCCCAGGGTTCCCAACCCATCCCAACCCATGCCATCCCATCCAATCCCATCCCATCCCATTCCATTCCATCCCATCCCATCCCATCCCACCCCATCCCATCCTATCCCATCCCATCCCATCCCATCCCATCCCATCCCATCCCATCCCATCCCATCCCAGGGATCCCATCCCAGGGTTCCCATCTCATCCCAGGGATCCAATCCCAGCGATCCTATCCCATCCCATCCCATCCCATCCCATCCTATCCCATCCCATCCCATCCCTGGGATCCCATTCCAGGGATCCCATTCCAGGGATCCCATCCCATCTCAGGGATCCCATCCCATCCCATCCCGTCCCGTCCCATCCCATCCCAGGGATCCCATCCCATCCCAACCCATCCCATACCAGGGATCCCATCCCAGGGAGCCCATCCCATCCCCGGGATCCCATCCCAGGGATTCCATCCCATCCCAGGGATCCCATCCCATAAGAGGGATCACATTCCAGGGATCCCATCCCTGGGATCCCATCTCATCACATCCCAGGGTTCCCAACCCATCCCAACCCATGACATCCCATCCAATCCCATCCCATCCCATTCCATTCCATCCCATCCCATCCCATCCCACCCCATCCCATCCCATCCCATCCCACCCCATCCCATCCCATCCCATCCCATCCCATCCCATCCCATCCCCGGGATCCCATCCCAGGGTTCCCATCTCATCCCAGGGATCCAATCCCAGCGATCCTATCCCATCCCATCCCATCCCATCCCATCCCATCCCATCCCAGGGATCCCATCCCAGGGTTCCCATCTCATCCCAGGGATCACATCCCATGCCAGGGATCCCATGTCAGAGATCCCATCCCATCTCACGGATGCCATCCCAGGGATTCGATCCCAACCCAGGGATCCCATCCCATCCCAGGAATCCCATTGCAGGGATCCCATCCCATCCCAGGAATCCCATCCCATCCCATTCCAGGGATCCCATCCCATCCCAGTGAACACATCCCATCCCAGAGATCCCATCCCATTCCAGGGATCCCATCCCATCCCAGTGAACACATCCCATCCCAGAGATCCCATCCCATCCCAGGGATCCCATCCCATCCAATCCCATCCGAACCCATCCCAGGGATACCATCCCAGGGATACCATCCCATCCCATCCCATAGCAGGGATCCCATCCCATCCCATAGCAGGGATCCCATCCCATCCCATACCAGGGATCCCATCCCATCCCATCACATCACATATCATCCCTGCTATCTCATGCGGGGTTTTCCATCCCATCCCAGGGATCCCATCCCATCCCATAGCAGGGATCCCATCCCATCCCATCCCATCCCATCCCATCCCATCAAATCACATATCATCCCTGCTATCTCATGCCGGGTTTTCCATCCCATCCCAGGGATCCCATCCCAACCAATCCCATCCCAGGGATCCCATCCCATCCCATCCCAGGGATCCCATCCCATCCCAGGGATCCCATCCCATCCCATCCCATCCCCGGGATCCCATCCCAGCCCATCTCATCCCAGGGATCCCATGCCATGCCATCCCATCCCATCCCAGGGATCCCATCCCATCCAAACCCATCCCATCCCATCCCATCCCATCCCAACCAATCCCATCCCAGGGATACCATCCCATCCCATCCCAGGGATACCATCCCATCCCATCCCATCCCAGGGATCCCATCCCATCCCAGGGATCCCATCCCATCCCCGGGATCCCTTCCCAGGGATCCCATCCCATCCCAGGGATCCCATCCCAGCGATTCCATCTCATCCCAGGGATCCCATCCCATCCCAGGGATCCCATCCCATACGAGGGATCACATTCCAGGGATCCCATCCCAGGGATCCCATCCCATCCCCGGGATCCCATCCCATCCCAACCCATCCCATCCCATCCCATCCTCTCCCATCCCAGGGATCCTATCCCTTCC